>NC_091994.1:106214969-106494397 GCF_044704955.1 Pristiophorus japonicus
CAGAGGCTTGAGTTCAATCCCACCAACGGCAGCTGGGAATTTAAAATTCAATTAAATTAAATAAATGTAGTGTCCGTAATGGTGACCATGAAAGTACCGGATTGTTGTAAAAACTGAAGTAGGTAAGAGTATTTGGAGGCCAAACTGCTTGCTCAGCCATTTTGGACTGAGATGAGGAGAAATTTCTTTACTCAGAGGGTGGTGAATCTTTGGAATTCTCTAACCCAGAGGGCTGTGGAGGCTCAGTTATTGAGTATATTCAAGGCTGAGATCGATAGACTTTTGCACTCTAGTGGAACTATCATAGGCAGTCCCTCAGAATCGAGGAAGACTTGCTTCCACTCCTGAAGTGATTTCTTTGGTGGCTGAACAGTCCAATACGAGAGTCACAGGTGGGACAGATAGTCGTTGAGGGAAAGGGTGGGTGGGACTGGTTTGCCGCACACTCTTTCCGCTGCCTGCGCTTGATTTCTGCATGCTCTCGGCGTTGAGACTCAAGGTGCCCAGCGCCCTCTCAGATGCACTTCATCCACTTAGAGCGGTCTATGGCCAGGGACTCCCAGGTGTCAGTGGGAATGTTGCACTTTATCAAAGAGGCTTTGAGGGTGTCCTTGTAACGTTTCCGCTGCCCAACTTTGGCTCGTTTGCCATGAAGGAGCTCCGAGTAGAGCACTTGCTTTGGAAGTCTCGTGTCTGGCATGCGAACTATGTGGCCTGCCCAGCGGAGCTGATCGAGTGTGGTCAGTGCTTCAATGCTGGGGATGTGGGGATAGTCCTGGAAGCTAGAGTTGAAGTAGAAGATCAGCCATGATCTTACTGAATGGCGAAGCAGGCTCGAGGGGCCGATTGGCTGACTCCTGCTCCTATTATAAGTAGGAGCCAGAGCACCCATAGTAGACTTACTTGGGTGCTGGAGGGAGGGGCAACTGGAGCACGAGGTCGAGTTTCCAAGAGAACTAGCCACACTCGGGAAGAGCTAGCTGGGCAGCAAGCGGAGAGCCCAGGCTGGCTGAGACCCCATTGCCTTGCAGCAGAAGGACACGTTGCCAGTCACCCAGAGAAGATTGTGACTGGTTGCGGACTTAGCTGCTGGTGCACAGCACATTGTCGCCCGAGTACGTAACGTTGTGAACTGGTTGGGGGGGGGGGGGGGGGGGCGGGCGGAGGTTTGGTTGTCTACGCCACTGATCTTCCGATGTTGAACACACCGATTTGAGACGCTGCTGCGTTGACGGTAAGACTGTGGAGGGATGTGATCGGGGCCCAGGGGAGGTGTGAGTTCGGGGCCAGGGGCAGCACGGGCCCAGCCCACACTGCGATATGTGTATGCACTAGGTCCGTGCAGCAGAGCAGGTCTCCAGTCGTCTTGGCTAATCCTTGCCACTGGACCAAGACCTAGCTCTGTCAAGCCCCGTGGGTGGCTGGTGTGCAACGGCCACCCCACGTTAAAAAAATCCACGCACAGGCATCTTCCACCCTTCAACATGTAGTTCGTGACCTGGAATATTAGGTCCTTCATTGAAACACCTATGAACTCATCCCTTTTGGTGTGGAAGCAAGTCATCCTCACTTCGAGAGACCGCTTAAGAGAAGCTCTTCCTTTTTGAGGGAGAGAATGTCGGACGGGGAGTTACGATTAGGCTGTTCTTAATCATAGGATGTGCAGGACCCTGGAGGGATGAATAAAAAGCCACTCTTCCTCAATTGGCAGCCGGTCTCGCCCTGAATCAGATGATTGATGGTTCAAGTCCCACTCCAGCATTTGAACACGTGATCTTGACTATTGCAACACACTTCTGGCTGGCCTCCCACATTCTACCTCACATAAACTAGAGATGATCCAAAACTCAGCTGCCCGTGTCCTAACTCGCACCAAGTCCCGCTCACCCATCGCTCCCTGTGCTCGCTGACCTACATTGGCTTCTGGTTAAGCAATTCCTCGATTTCAAAATTCTCAACCTTATTTTCATATCCCTCCATGGCCTCACCCATCCCTATCTCTTTAATCTCCTCCAGCGCCCCCCCCCCCCCCCCGCCCCTCTAATTCTGCCCTCCTGAACATCCCTGATTATAATCGCTCAACCATTGGTGGCCGTGCCTTCTGTTGCCTGGGCCCCAAGCTCTGGAACTCCCTCCCTAAACCTCTCCGCCTCTCTACCTCTCTTTCCTCCATCGAGACGCTCCTTAAAACCTACCTCATTAATTTTTATTGCATAATACTCCTGTGAAGCGCCTTGGGACGTTTCACTGCGTTAAAGGCGCTATATAAATACAAGTTGTTGTTGTTGAAAGAAAAAACTTGAATTTGTATAGCACCTTTCACAACCACCGAATGTCTCAAAGCACCTTACAGCCAATGAAGTACTTTCTGAAGTGTAGTCACTGTTGTAATGTAGGAAACGTGGCAGCCAATTAGCGCACAGCAAACTGGCAGAATTGTGCAATGACTCTGTGACAAGTTGACATAGACAAGTCCCTTTACAGGAATTTAGAATGGAAACTGCAAATGTATTGAACAGTAGTCATGAGCTATACTGAAATTGTGGTTTGACTGTATACCGTCATTCCTAAAGGCTATCCCCGAAGGGAAATGCAAAGCACACGGCACTACAGAGTGCAAGGGAGGCAGCTTTGTGAGTTCCCGGTCTCGGCTACACTCTTTTTCGAGAGACGGTGAGCCGAGGCCCGGTGTCCCTCATGAGCGGGGAAGTAAATGCGATTCCAGTGCGGCTAGTAAACATCTGCATCGATGAAGCATGGCCGCGGGACGTCTTGGGGAAGACACTTCAAATCCAACCTTGAAATGGCTCATGCAGACATCAGGCACACTGATAAACGCAAGTTGCCGTTGTTGTCTTACCAAAAACCCACCCGGTTTCCAAGTCACTTAGTCAACGCTCCCTTTAAACTCCGCGGCCGCGCAGCTCTCTGGAGCTCATGCGCAGGCCGTTTGCCGGCTTTACAATGGAAAACCGGGTATGTGCCGGAATTTGAATGGGCTCCTTAAAGGGGCACTCACCCCACCAAAAAAATTTGAGAACATTGCATCCAACACTGAGATTTAAAAAAATATGTTTCCATCAATTTAATTTTCTGCTAACAGCCTTCCCCTCTCTTTCTCCCCCACCCCCCAAAGTTTTATTTCTAAAAGATACATATTTATTCTTTTAAACTTTGACCTTGATCGTCCATTGGGGGTGGTTGAGGGAGGAATGAAGCTAGTTTTCAAATCGTCTTTTCCACGCCATCCGCCATTGCAAATTCCTCGATCCCTAGTTTATAAAGGTTTACCTGGGAGATCAAAATTGGATTCCGTTCATCATCATCCACAGAATCAGATATTGGAGATGCCAGTTCATTTTTCATAATGAAATTGCGGCACAATAACGTTCAGGCAAATTCTCTCAGCGTCTAACCATCGACGGATAGAGTGCGCGTTCTTTATTAGTGCACAGAGGTGCCACATGCAGTTAGAATTGAAATATTGCTGGGGTACTTGCTCCCTTTTGTGGAGGTTTATAAATCCCTTTTGACTATTTAACTGCTTAATCCTGAGCCGTGTCATCATCGAGTATCTGCCGATTTAACACGCACGCCATGTCTGTCGGGGTAACGTCACCTGAGGCACTTGAATATGTAAATAATGAATGGTTACCGTGTGAGGGTCGATATAATGAGAGGAGAGTATGAAATTTATGGGATTAATAAGATTGAGAATTGATGTATTACAGCGGTTTGTGATTACTAAATCATCACAGAGAATTTAAAATGATGCCTCCCAGTGTGAACTCCTTACCCAGATGTTTAAAGTTGTCGTGCTGTCTTTTGGCGAGGCGATGGGGAAAATGCTTTAAAATGAGCAATCTTGTTTAAAATGTGTACACATTTACAAATTCTCTCCAGTGCAGAGTTGTCACTGTAACAAGCAAGCGTCATTTAGTGCTGGATCTCGTCCAAACTCTCTCAAATCCACATTGATCCTCCGCTTCTGGTGCGTCACTTCACGATTGAGATCAGCATTGCCCAGCGGGGGGGGGCGAAATCGAGTTGGATTCCATCGTTCATTTAATCTGACTTTTTTTTTGTATATAAATCCAATTCTTTTTCTTTGCACAGTCAGGCTTCAATAGCCTGAAGTTCTTGATCCAAATAATGGCTTTGAAGATATACATATACAGGCTGGCGTGCATAGATCCTGTGCTCTTCACCCTCCTCCCATCCCACCCACACACACACACACACACACACACACACACACACACACACACACACACACTCTTAACACGTTGCTCCCTCTTCCAAAGCCGAAAACCATCATTCACACAGTAATCATTCTGGGCACGGTGCGGGCCAGACACCTTTTCAACAACATCAAAGGAATTTCTTATTTTTTATAAAGCTTTACAAACAAGATCGGGTACATTTTATCCTGTGCCTGCAGTCATTTTGTACAAAGAAATGAGCCATGTGACTAGAGAGCCCCCCCCCCCCCCCCCCCCCCCCCAAAGCCACAGACTTGTGGGGGACGTTGAGGAGGAGCAGGACTGAGGTGCACGGCACGCATGCGCATAGAGTCATGGCAACACGCGTATTGCACACACACGCACTGAGTGACAATGGCTTGCGTGTGTTAACGTCGACGTTCCAATTCCCCCCCCCCCCCCCCCCCGGGTTTCCAGATTACCTCAGCGACTGTTAATCTGTGAACTGCAAACATAGATAAATTGGCTGTCGATCGTCCAGTCTGGTCAAAAGGTCCACCCTGAGAGAGGCAAAGGTAATGATCTGTGATTGGGAGCACATTGCTTCCTCTAGTTCCCTCCCCCCCGCCCCCCCCAAGTCATGACAAGGTGGCATTGCGTCTTTTCATCATAGGCAGTCCCTCGAGAAATCAAGGAGGACTTGCTTCCACTCGAAAAGTGAGTTCTCAGGTGACTGAACAGTCCAATGCGGGAATTACAGTCTCTGTCACAGGTGGGACAGACAGTGGTTGAAGGAAGGGGTGGGTGGGGAGTCTGGTTTGCCGCACGCTCCTTCCGCTGCCTGCGCTTATTTTCTGCATGCTCTCGGCGACGAGATGCGAGGTGCTCAGCGCCCTCCCGGATGCTCTTCCTCCACTTAGGGGGATCTTTGGTGTTGCCTCTAAAAGCAGGATGATCCTCAGCTACCCACATCAGGTCTCAGACCGGTATCGGTTTTGAGCGACACAGTTATGACGACCCAAGTGACGTGGTCGGCTCCTGTGAGGCTGTCTCCGGGACCAAAGAGTGCGATCGCACAGATTTAGAGTTCCGCGCTGTTTCCCGAGGCCCTCAGCACACACGCATATTAATGTCCTGGATATTAAAATTGAATATTTGGGATGTTCACTGGCAGTCCGGTGGAAATGTGGGTTTACTGCTCCCATTGCAATGGCGTAGAAATAATTTCGCACTACCTGAGCAGGGGAGTTCTCCCCGGTGCCCTGGGGCCAATATTTATCCCTCGATCAACATCGCTAAAACAGATTATCTGGTCATTATCACATTGCTATTTGTGGGAGCTTGCTGTGTGCAAATTGGCTGCTGCGTTTCCCACATTACAACAGTGATTACACTCCAAAAAGTACTACATTGGCCGTAAAGCGCTTTGAGACATCCGGTGTTCGTGAAAGATGCTATATAAATCCAAGTCTTTTTCTTTTCAGTAAGGCAAGGAAAGAAGGAGGCTATATTCGGCCCATCTTGCCTATGCGAGTTCTCTCAAAGAGTTATTAACTTGGCCCCATTCCAATTCTCTCAATTTTTTTTTCTCCAAGTATTCATCCATCTCTCTTTTTAAAAGCAATTATAGATTCTGCATGCCACCCCTGTTTTCTGGCAGATGATTGCACCTCTTGAACAACCTCCTGATTTCTCCTAAACTTTAAAACCAGACAAAATTTATTTATTTTTTTTTGAAATAGTATGGGTGGAATTTATCGTAGATGTAAAGTCTGTGTGACATAATTAACAAAGACCCCACCACACGGAAAGGAAAAGTGAGGTTTGGAAAAAAATCTATCTGTTGGTGACCAACAGTTTTATTGCACGTGTTAGCACACTTAAGGTCCTGACTTCGCCAGCTCCACATTGCATCAAGGAGCCTGGAAGGAGTTAAATTGCTCCGTAATCCAACTTTCACCTTGAAAGTTAAATCGAGCTCTTCGGATTTGACACCTCAGTTTGCCCTGGGGATTGCAATTAGAAGAGGTTTAATGTCTTTAGTTTAATTAAATTACACTGAACAAACCTCGCGCTGTGACTTTTGGTAACAGTCGAAGACATGTTTGCTGTCGTTTGTCCCTGGATTTCACATCCTGTTTCTATGGATTGGTTAATCGGGAGAATTTGATACTCGCACGATAAAAGTATCCTTCTTCTATTTGTCCAGCCGAGGCTTTCTCTATAAATGGGGTCCGGTAACGTACTTGCCACCTATCCTGTGTCAGGGAGGATGTTTCCCCCGGGCTGGGGAGTCTAGAACCAGGAGTCACAGTCTCAGGATAAGGGGTCGGACATTTGGGACTGAGATGAGGAGACATTTCTTCACTCAGAGGGTGGTGAATCTCTGGAATTCTCTGCCCCAGAGGGCTGTGGAGGCTCAGTCATTGAGTATATTCAAGACAGAGATCGATAGATTTTTGGATATTAAAGGAATCAAGGGATATGGGGATAGTGCAGGAAAGTGGAGTTGAGGCAGAAGATCAGCCATGATCTTGAATGGTGGAGCAGGCTCGAGGGGCCGAATGGCCGACTCCTGCTCCTAATTCTTAAGTCCTTATGTCATTACCGCAAAATTACTGGTGTAATGAAGGCAGTCTTATTTACAACAAAAGTGTATCTTTTTTTATTTTGTGTGTCCGAGGAAAGGAGAATATGGGTGAAAATTCTAATATGGTGAATTGGTCACCTCTATCCACGATACTGTGGCTCAGTGGGCAGAACTCTCGCCTCTGAGTCAGAAGGTTGTGGGTTCAGTTCCCATCCCAGGGATTTGAGCACAAAAATCTAGGCTGACACTCCAGTGCAGTGCTGTAACGTTAAACCGAGGCCCCGTCTGCTGATGTAAAAGATCCTGCGGCACTTTGCTGTGCGCAAATTCAGAAGGATTTTATTGGCTGTCGTCGTCGTCTTGCGTATGGTCGCAAAGCAAATCAAACGTCAGTATCCAAGTTGGATATCCGGGCCAAAGCTTCCGGTGTAACAGCGTGGATATCCCGCAGGCTGCCTGCGAATTCCCTCTGAGGGCAGTGCTCAATGGTGTGCTCCAGGGTCTGATTAGGAGCTCCACAGTTGCATGATGGGGATACTTTAATCTTCCACCTATTGGCTGCAATGCACTTTGTGGCGTCCTGAGGTTGTGAAAGGCGCTATATGAATGCAAGTCTTGTGTAACATTCATAAGGGCTTCAGAAACATGATCTGCAGTTTAACTAGTCTTGAAAGAGTACGACTAAAGTTTAAATTCCTTTTTCCCCCACTCTCTCTCCTTTACTTCAGCTTCTTCACGAGTGCCGCAGTTCCAGCAAGAATCCTTCCTGCAGTGACATCGAGGTACAATTGTGCCGCATTGCTGGGAGGTTATCGCTGCAGCCCCACTTCATTGCAACTTCACTGAGTTGCTGTTCAGCATGCCAACTTGCACTAGAAAACAGTTGGCAATGCTTAATAGCCCTATCACTGTTGATCATTCTAGTTTTGAGCCACAAGACTGAAGCTGATGATTTGCCAAATTCTGCCTGCCCCCTAACTTTTATGTTTTTAGCACAAGTTCACTCAAGGTGAAGATTTCCTATACACGCCTCTGGTCTGGACACAAGTTAGGATGTCCCCCATCCCTCGAGCTGGGATTATATGGTGTCAGCCGTGGCTCAGTGAGTAGCGCTCTCCCCTCTGAGTCAGACGGTTAAGGTCATAAGAAATAGGAGCAGGATTAGTTCATTTGGGCCCTCGCGCCTGCTCCGCCATTCAATAAGGTCATAGCTGATCTGATCATGGCCTCAACTCCATTTCCCTGCCCGCTCCCTATAACCCTTTACTCCCTTTACAGCTTAAAGACTATTTTAGTGAGAGGTGTCGGTTAATCGGGTTCGCTTATATATACATATTAACGGTTAAGACTGTTGACAAGTGCTTTGAGACCTGACAAGGGTCCAAGCAATGGAGGCTGGGTGGGTTAAGAACATAAGAAATAGGAGCAGGAGTCGGCCATTTGGCCCTTCGAGCCTGCTCCGCCATTTCATAATATCATGGCTGATCTGATCATGGACTCAGCTCCACTTCCCTGCCTGCTCCCCATAACCCTTTATTCCCTTATCGCTCAAAAATCCGTCTATCTCCACCTTAAATATATTCAATGACCCAGCCTCCTCAGCTCTCTGAGGCAGCGAGTTCCATAGATTTACAACCCTCTGAGAGAAGGAATTCCTCCTCATCCCAGCTTTAAATGGGCAGCCCCTTATTCTGAGAATATGTCCCTTTGTTTTAGTTTCCCCTATGAGTGGCAATATCCTCTCTGCATCCACCTTGTCGAGCCCCCTCATTATCTTCTATGTTTCAATAAGATCACCCCTCACTCTTCTGAGTTCAAGCCCCACTCCAGAGACTTGAGCACAAGATCTAGTGCCGACACTCGAGTGCAGTGCTGAGGGAGCGCTGCACTGTCTTTCGGATGAGACGTTAAACCGAGGCCCCGTCTTCCCTCTCAGGTGGACATAAAAGATCCCGCGGCACTATTTCGAAGAAGAGCAGGGGAGTTATCCCCGGTGTCCTGGGGCCAATATTTATACCTCAAACAACATCACTATCTCATTGCTGGGAGCTTGCTGTGTGCAAATTGGCAGCTGTGTTTCCTACATTACAACAGTGACTGCAATTGCAAACATACTTCATTGGCTGTAAAGCGCTTTGGGCCGTCCTGATTGCGGGAAAGGGGCTATCGAAATGCAAGTCTGTCTTTCTATGTCATCCGGATTCGTAGGCAGTAGTGTGCAAGAGAAATCTTTTTTGGGGGGGTGATGTGGGTGGGGGGATAATGCCTTAATACAAAGAACAGATAATCCTGGAACAGCGGACGCGAGGAGCAGAGTGATGGGAGTAAATTTTGTTGCCGTGCTATTTATGACCCGGGGAGCACTCGATACCAACATTGGGAATCTGAAATGGGAAAGGATAATGTTAGCATCCCTCGCCTCAAAGAGTGGGTGGGAGTGGCGGGGGGGACTGAGAAAAGATATATTTGGAGCTTTTTGTGTAGTGTATTTCAGTGATCACCACAGGTAACAATTACTAATAGATACAGACAAAATGCTTTTAAACATTAGCACCAGTTCTAAATTGATTTGAGATCATTCACTGGTTTCCTCCACTGTCGGCCCAATTGATTTTCAGTATGAATGTAAAAACTGAGAAGGGTGAAAAATAACACCTACCTGAAAATCCTCAGAATATTTTGTTTAGCTGCAATGGATATCAGAAAGCCTACAGTTTAATAATTTGATCACCGTGTGATTCAGCTTCAATAATCACCAGCCTGCTAATATTAATCTCCTACCCAGTCAGATCCTTTACCTGCTGCAGCTGCTGCAGGATCATCGGTTGTGCCCGAGCTGAACTTGAAGCATGCCTTGGCCCCCCTCTGCTTCGAATTCCTTTGTCCCAAGTTTCCAATGGAAGCGTCAATCCATTCATTTTAAATCTTAAATTTCACGGTATAGGCGTTGTACACAGAATGGAATGGAACAACTCTACGCTATCCACTCCTGAGAGCTCGGGTACTGTTCCGCTGCTCAGCTGTCCTAATATCTCTTTTTATGGGCTCGTGTTTTGTTTTATTTGTTCCCGGGATGTGGGCGTCGCTGGCAAGGCCAGCGTTTATTGCCCATCCCTAATTGCCCTTGAGAAGGTGATGGTGAGCCGCTGCAGTCCGTGTGGTGAAGGTGCTCCCACAGTGCTGTGAGGAGAGGGAGCTCCAGGATTTTGACCCAGCGACGATGAAGGAATGGCCGATATATTTCCAAGGACAGGATGGTGTGTGTGACTTGGAGGGGAACGTGGAGGTGGTGGTGTTCCCATGCGCCTGCTGCCCTTGACCTTCTAGGTGGTAGAGGTCGCAGGTTTGGGAGGTGTCAAATTTTGCCTGATTCTGCTACTGTGAAGCACCATGGGATGTTTTTTTTTACATTAAAAGCACTATATAAAAGCAAATTGTTGTTGAATTGAAACCGGCTTGTGGGGGGAGGGGGTGGTGGCTTGGGGGTGGGGGGGGGGAGTGAAACGAGAGGAAAGACTCGGCTAAAGTTAATAAAATGCTGTGGATATTTTGATCTAAAATGGGCTACACAACTAGCATATAACCATTTACTGCTTATCTCCAGCCTCCTTTCCTGTATGTGTTCTGCCGTTAGATAGCGCCAAGAGCTCGATGCATTGACACTGCAACCATTGCACTGCCAATCCTAACCCACGTTACTTCTTTCTCAGAAGGGACGATTTATCAGAAAGAGCCCCACGAGCTTACTGAGTTGCCAGAGATCTTTAACTAAAGATGGGCTTGACTTCAAAGATTGTATATTCTCTTTTGCTTCAGATCCTAAAGCAACCAAACAGTTTCCAGGTGGAGACAAAGCAGGGTGTGGATTGCTGGCATGGAACGTCAGTGCTAAGCACTCCCAGGTCAAGAACATAAGAAATAGGAGCAGGAGTCGGCCATTTGGCCCCTCGAGCCCTCTCCGCCATTCAATAAGATCATGGCTGGTCTGATCATGGACTCAGCTCCACTTCCCTGCCTGCTCCCCATAACCCTTTACTCCCTTATCGCTCAAAAATCTGTCTATCTCCACCTTAAATATATTCAATGACCCAGTGAGCATGTGAGTGTGAGTGAGTGTGTGTGTGTGTGTGTGCAAGGGTCAAGGATGAAGGATGTCTCAGAGCGGGTGCAGGACATTCTAAAAAGGGAGGGAGACGAGCCAGTTGTCGTGGTGCACATTGGTACCAACGACATAGGTTAAAAGAAAAAAGGATAAGGTCCTACGAAACGAATTTAAGGAGCTAGGAGCTAAATTAAAAAGTAGGACCTCAAAAGTAGTCATCTCGGGATTGCTACCAGTGCCACGTGCTAGTCAGAGTAGGAATCGCAGGATAGCGCAGATGAATACGTGGCTTGAGCAGTGGTGCAGCAGGGAGGGATTCAAATTCCTGGGGCATTGGAACCGGTTCTGGGGGAGGTGGGACCAGTACAAACCGGACGGTCTGCACCTGGGCAGGACCGGAACCAATGTCCTAGGGGGAGTGTTTGCTAGTGCTGTTGGGGAGGAGTTAAACTAATATGGCAGGGAAATGGGAACCAATGCAGGGAGACAGAGGCAAACAAAAAGGAGACAAAAGCAAAAGACAGAAAGAAGATGAGGAAAAGTGGAGGGCAGAGAAACCCAAGGCAAAGAACAAAAAGGGCCACTGTACAGCAAAATTCTAAAAGGACAAAGGGTGTTGAAAAAACAAGCTTGAAGGCTTTGTGTCTTAATGCAAGGAGTATCCGTAATAAGGTGGATGAATTAACTGCGCAAATAGATGTTAATAAATATGATGTGATTGGGATTACAGAGACGTGGCTCCAGGATGATCAGGGCTGGGAACTCAACATCCAGGGGTATTCAACATTCAGGAAGGATAGAATAAAAGGAAAAGGAGGTGGGGTAGCATTGCTGGTTAAAGAGGAGATTAATGCAATAGTTAGGAAGGACATTAGCTTGGATGATGTGGAATCTATATGGGTAGAGCTGCAGAACACATTAGTGGGAGTTGTGTACAGACCTCCAAACAGTAGTAGTGATGTTGGGGAGGGCATCAAGCAGGAAATTAGGAGTGCATGCAATAAAGGTGCAGCAGTTATAATGGGTGACTTTAATATGCACATAGATTGGGCTAACCAAACTGGAAGCAATATGGTGGGGGAGGATTTCCTGGAGTGCATAAGGGATGGTTTTCTAGACCAATATGTCGAGGAATCAACTAGGGGGGGAGGCCATCTTAGACTGGGTGTTGTGTAATGAGAGAGGATTAATTAGCAATCTCGTTGTGCGAGGCCCCTTGGGGAAGAGTGACCATAATATGGTGGAATTCTGCATTAGGATGGAGAATGAAACAGTTAATTCAGAGACCATGGTCCAGAACTTAAACAAGGGTAACTTTGAAGGTATGAGGCGTGAATTGGCTAGGATAGATTGACGAATGATACTTAAAGGGTTGACTGTGGATGGGCAATGGCAGACATTGAGAGACCGCATGGATGAACTACAACAATTGTACATTCCTGTCTGGCGTAAAAATAAAAAAGGGAAGGTGGCTCAACCGTGGCTATCAAGGGAAATCAGGGATAGTATTAAAGCCAAGGAAGTGGCATACAAATTGGCCAGAAATAGCAGCGAACCCGGGGACTGGGAGAAATTTAGAACTCAGCAGAGGAGGACAAAGGGTTTGATTAGGTCAGGGAAAATGGAGTATGAGAAGAAGCTTTCAGAAACATTAAGACGGATTGCAAAAGTTTCTATAGATATGTAAAGAGAAAAAGGTTAGTAAAGACAAACGTAGGTCCCCTGCAGTCAGAATCAGGGGATGTCATAACGGGTGGGTGGGGAGTTTGGTTTGCCGCACGCTCCTTCCGCTGCCTGCGCTTGCTTTCTGCATGCTCTCGGCGATGAGACTCGAGGTGCTCAGCGCCTTCCCGGATGCACTTCCTCCACTTACGGCAGTCTTTGGCCAGGGACTCCCAGGTGTCGGTGGGGATGTTGCACTTTATCAGGGAGGCTTTGAGGGTGTTCTTGAAATGTTTCCTCTGCCCACCTGAGGCTCACTCGCCGTGTAGGAGTTCCGAGTAGAGATTGTTAAACCTTTGCTATTAGACCAATTAGTTCTTAATGGCAATGTGTTGCTATGAATTCTTAAGCAAAGAACCCATGGAGCAAATACATTACACCGGGGCATTAAGAGAAACAGGCTGTGCATGAAAAAATGCTGCTTTCAGGGAACATTGCATGTCAGAACCCAGAATAGACTCTGCCAACAGAGATGCAAAGGCCAGGACCTGGATAGGTAGACCTGTTGGTGCCATGATGGTGCAACGCCATCACAATGCCCGGTCAACACTGATTACAGCAAAATGGAATGACTTTGATTGCAAGGCTCAGTGGTAGAATACTTGATTGAATAGAGCCCGAGTCGGCACTGCACAGTACTGGGCTCTTAATTTTGACATTGATGTTATCTCTTGCTTTTTATTTTCTGATTTCTGTTTCTCTGCTGTTGCAGGAGAATCTAAGAAAGGTAATGAAGACTTCCTGAAGGATTTGTCTGGCATGAGCAGCGACGGTGAAGAGGAGGATGAAGATGACAAGTTATCTTTTGAAGATGAATCAGATGGTGCGTTCTATTGGAAATGGATTAAACATTTCAGACTTGTGCAGTTGATAGTTCCCAAGAAGCCGAGGCTGGATGGAGGGGGAGGGGGAGGGGGAGTGGGAGGGGAGGGGCTGGGCTGGAGGGGGAGTGGGGGGGAGCTGGTGTGGAGGGGGAGTGGGGGGGGGCTGGGATGGAGGGGGAGTGGGGGGGGGCTGGGATGGAGGGGGAGTGGGGGGGGGCTGGGATGGAGGGGAAGTGGAGGAGGGGCTGGGATGTTTGGGGGGGCTGGGATGTTTGGGGGTTGCTGGGATGGAGGGGGAGTGGGGGGGCTGGGGTGGAGGGGGGTGCTGGGATGTTTTGAGGGGGGGCTGGGATGGGGGGGGGAGAGGCTGGGGTGGGATGGCGGGGGAGTGCGGGGGGAGGGGCTGGGGTGGGGGGGCGCTGAAATGGTGGGGGAGTGAGGGGGGGCGCTGGGATGGCGGGGGAGTGAGGGGGGGCGCTGGGATGGCGGGGGAGTGAGGGGGGGCGCTGGGGTGGCGGGGGAGTGAGGGGGAAGCTGGGGTGGCGGGGGAGTGAGGGGGAGGGGCTGGGATGGCGGGGGAGTGAGGAGGGCGCTAGGATGGAGGGGCTGGGGAGTGGGGCGGAGTGAGGGAGGGGGGCAGGGGTGTGGTGGGTAGGTAGGGTGTTCTTTTCCACCTTTGGATCTGATGCTTGTACTTTCCAGTAATGTAACATATGCCTGGGAGTATTGAAAGGAGTCTGTATTGTCGTCTCCTATCACATTTATTGGGAATTCAATCTTTCTTACAAAAGAGTAAATAGTCTTCGAGGCAATGCCTGTGTAACCAGGAGAAATATTTGGCAGAGAAAAGGTTGAGGGGTAAGATTGCCATGTGACCAAACATAGAAACATAGAAAATAGGTGCAGGAGTAGGCCATTCGGCCCTTCTAGCCTGCACCGCCATTCAATCAGTTCATGGCTGAACATGCAACTTCAGTACCCCATTCCTGCTTTCTCGCCATACACCTTGATCCCCCTAGTAGTAAGGACTTCATCTAACTCCCTTTTGAAAAAGAACGCCCGAACAGGGACTTGAACGCTGGACCCTCAGATTAAAAGTGCAATGCTCTATCGACTGAGCTATCCAGGTCTTAAGTTAGTGCGAGTCTTGTCCTCTGTATAGCTGCATCCTGCTGTGCTATCTCAGGCGCGTGCGCACAAACACACACACAGACACACACACACACACAAACAGCTACTGCCCCCTCAACCTCCTCCCCAAAAGAGTCACTATCTTAACGAGCCCTCGGTTACACAGTGCAGTCTTTTTCTTCCCCCAAGAGAGACCAAAATAATAACGTCTGCCAAAATTGCCTGACCCACACGTAAGCTTGGGCCTCTTCCCCTGTAGTCTTGGGGGATTCACTTTTTGAGTTAAGAAGTGACGATGAACTTTGTCAGGGTGGCTGCTTCCTGTTTGGATGCAGCTTAAAGACTATTTTTAATAAGAGGTGTCGGTTAATCAGGTTCACTTATCTGGGGAGCTTGTAGTAACTGCCGTGTATTTCTGTGAGAGCCTACGTATTTGTATGTGTGTGTGTGTATATATACATACAAACGGTTAAGACTGTTGACAAGTGCTTTGAGACCTGACAAGGAAATAGGACCAGGAATAGGCCATTTGGTCCCTTGAGCCTGCTCCGCCATTTAATAAGATCATGGCTAATACAAACGTAGGTCCCCTGCAGTCAGAATCAGGGGAAGTCATAACTGGGAACAAAGAAATGGCAGACCAATTGAACAAGTACTTTGGTTCGGTATTCACTAAGGAGGACACCAACAACCTTCCGGATATAAAAGGGGTCAGAGGGTCTAGTAAGCAGGAGGAACTGAGGGAAATCTTTATTAGTCAGGAAATTGTGTTGGGGAAATTGATGGGATTGAAGGTCGATAAATCCCCAGGGCCTGATGGACTGCATCCCAGAGTACTTAAGGAGGTGGCCTTGGAAATAGTGGATGCATTGACAGTCATTTTCCAACATTCCATTGACTCTGGATCAGTTCCTATCGAGTGGAGGGTAGCCAATGTAACCCCACTTTTTAAAAAAGGAGGGAAAGAGAAAACAGGGAATTATAGACCGGTCAGCCTGACCTCAGTAGTGGGTAAAATGATGGAATCAATTATTAAGGATGTCATAGCAGCACATTTGGAAAGAGGTGACATGATAGGTCCAAGTCAGCATGGATTTGTGAAAGGGAAATCATGCTTGACAAACCTTCTGGAATTTTTTGAGGATGTTTCCAGTAAAGTGGACAAGGGAGAACCAGTTGATGTGGTATATTTGGACTTTCAGAAGGCTTTCGACAAGGTCCCCCACAAGAGATTAATGTGCAAAGTTAAAGCACATGGGATTGGGGGTAGTGTGCTGACGTGGATTGAGAACTGGTTGTCAGACAGGAAGCAAAGAGTAGGAGTAAATGGATACTTTTCAGAATGGCAGGCAGTGACTAGTGGGGTACCGCAAGGTTCGGTGCTGGGGCCCCAGCTGTTTACATTGTACATTAATGATTTAGACGAGGGGATTAAATGTAGCATCTCCAAATTTGCGGATGACACTAAGTTGGGCGGCAGTGTGAGCTGCGAGGAGGATGCTATGAGGCTGCAGAGTGACTTGGATAGGTTAGGTGAGTGGGCAAATGCATGGCAGATGAAGTATAATGTGGATAAATGTGAGGTTATCCACTTTGGTGGTAAAAACAGAGAGACAGACTATTATCTGAATGGTGACAGATTAGGAAAAGGGGAGGTGCAACGAGACCTGGGTGTCATGGTACATCAGTCATTGAAGGTTGGCATGCAGGTACAGCAAGCGGTTAAGAAAGCAAATGGCATGTTGGCCTTCATAGCGAGGGGATTTGAGTACAGGGGCAGGGAGGTGTTGCTACAGTTGTACAGGGCCTTGGTGAGGCCACACCTGGAGTATTGTGTACAGTTTTGGTCTCCTAACTTGAGGAAGGACATTCTTGCTATTGAGGGAGTGCAGCAAAGATTCACCAGACTGATTCCCGGGATGGTGGGACTGACCTATCAAGAAAGACTGGATCAACTGGGCTTGTATTCACTGGAGTTCAGAAGAATGAGAGGGAACCTCATAGAAACGTTTAAAATTCTGACGGGTTTAGACAGGTTAGATGCAGGAAGAATGTTCCCAATGTTGGGGAAGTCCAGAACCAGGGGTCACAGTCTAAGGATAAGGGGTAAGCCATTTAGGACCGAGATGAGGAGAAACTTCTTCACCCAGAGAGTGGTGAACCTGTGGAATTCTCTACCACAGAAAGTAGTTGAGGCCAATTCACTAAATATATTCAAAAGGGAGTTAGATGAAGTCCTTGCTACTCGGGGGATCAAGGGGTATGGCGAGAAAGCAGGAAGGGGGTACTGAAGTGCATGTTCAGCCATGAACTCATTGAATGGCGGTGCAGGCTAGAAGGGCTGAATGGCCTACTCCTGCACCTATTTTCTATGTTTCTATGTTTCTAATCCTGAGCTTAGCTCCACTTCCCCGCCCTTTCCCCATAACTCTTTATTCCCTTATCGCTCAAAAATCTGTCTAACTCCACCTTAAGTATATTCAATAACCCAGCCTTCACAGCTCTCTGGGGCAGGGAATTCCACAGATTTACACCCCTCCGAGAGAAGAAATTCCTCTTCATCGCTGTGCCTGACTGCCAACCCTACCACCTTTCTTCGACTCTACCTCAATTCTTCCAGTCCCAATCTCAGCTCTAGGAGCCTTTGTCCACTCCATACCAGGGACTCTGCCATCTAGACCCAGCCTGGGCTGCTGCCATTGGTCAGATCACAGCCTCCACTGAGTCTCTGGCCCAAGCTGTTCCAGATCCCCTCCCACTGGGCTCTCCAGTTCCCTGGACTGCTCACTTCATTCTCCTATTGACTGCTCATCTCGCTGGCCTCCTCCCCCATTCCCCCCCTGGCCGCTCCACTCAAATTGTGCTTGATAACATAAGAGCATAAGAATTAGGAGCAGGAGTCGGCCATTCGGCCCCTCGAGCCCGATCCACCATTCAGTGAGATCATGGCTGATCTTCTACCTCAACTCCACTTTCCTGCTCTATCCCCATATCCCTTGATTCCCTGAATATACAAAAATCTATCGATCTCCATCTTGAATATACCCAAATAACGCTCCTGTGACGTGCTTTGGAATATTTTACTATGTTAAAGGTGCTGTATAAATGTAAGTTGTTCCACAGCCCATTCCTGGATTACCTGTGAGCAATGCCATGAGAGATGTACCAGTTCAAATCATTTTGTAAATTCTTCTTCTCGCCCTATTTTCTCATTCACTCTCTTTCCCAATTCTATTCAAACTACTTTTGCACTTTTCTATCAAATCTAACCTCATTTGACTCTTTTTGCCTTAAAATGAACTAATGCCATTTGGCTATTTTCCTCTACCTCAGCCCAGCAGTCCATTTGGCAATTTAAAAAAAAACATTTGATGGGCCAACAGAGGCCTGGTAACCTGCAGACTGGTTCGGCTGTATGGTGTACACTTGGGGTCTGTCTGTGGCAAGGTGGATCATCGCTCAGTGGAGCCCCACTCGTGATTGTGTCACTCGCTGGACTGATTTATTTATTTTTTGCCATTCTGAGAAGGCTAGAGGACCCACCCACTTCCCACTTCCCCCTTCCCCACCGCCCACCCCACACACTGCTGGTTTCCTGGATACAGTCAGATCAGAACGTGTCACTTTGATTGAGTAAAGAATGGCAATCATTTTTTTTTTTAAAAGCCCCATAAGCACAATGACTCAATTTTGGAAATCTGTGGGAACTACAATCAGAACTGTATTTTAGAGTAGCTTCACAGCCCCTCCGTCACGGATGCAAAGTAGTTTTGGGTGTGCATTAGGCAACCCAGAATGATACCTGGATTTCAAAGGGTTAAGTTACGAGGAGAGATTACACAAATTAGGGTTGTGTCCTGTAGAATTTAGAAGGCTGTGGGATGATCTGATCGAAGCTGTCAGGATATTAAGGGGAACTGATGGGGTAGATAGAGAGAAACTATTCCCGCTGGTTGGGGAGTCTAGGACTAGGGGGCATAGTTTAAAAATTAGAGCCAGACCTTTCAGGAATGAAATTAGGAAACACTTCTACACACAAAGGGCGGTAGAAGTTTAGAACTCTCTTCCGCAAACGGCAACAGATGCTAGGCCAATTGTTAACTTTAAACGGGAGATTGATAGCTTTTTATTAACCAAAGGTATGAAGGGATATGGAGTTAGGTCACAGATCAACCATGATCTCATTGAATGGCGGAACAGGCTCGAGGGGCTGAATGGCCTCTTCCTGGTCCTGTGTTCCTCTGTACTTTTTATTCGTTCCGGGATGTGGGTGTCGCTGGAAAGCCCGGCATTTATTGCCCATCCCTAATCACCCTCGAGAAGGTGGTGGTGAGCCGCCGCCTTGAACCGCTGCAGTCCGTGTGGTGAAGGTGCTCCCACAGTGCTGTTAAGGAGGGAGTTTGACCCAGCCCACTAAAGTCATGAGATGGGGTAGGTTCCCCTTCAGGAGACCATTTCATACCAGTTTGAGTTGACATTGGCAGGTAGTACTCCAGTCTTTAATATTTCTCTCTGCGTGCCTCGGGCGGTCTATTCACTGTGCTGTCCCGTGATCTGTGCAGCAGCAGAGAGTGGGTGGAAAGCTTTGAGCTAGGTAACATGACAGCTCACTCAAGGGCATGCCTCGAACAAAAGCAGTGCCTTCAAACAGGAAGCCAGCTCTGCAGCAGTCCGCTGCTTTAAGCAAAACATCAATCAGCATCATTCCCGCGGGCGGACGCCTCCGACCGAAAAATGTTTTTATGCAAGTACCGGGTGTTCCCGGAGGAACGATCATTTGCACTGCCCAACGCAGAGGCCCACGTATCCCGGGAACGTACGGGCATCCTGGGATCACGTGGGCCTGGACCACCAATCAAAATGTAGTATTCTCATTCATAGTTAACGTTAGCTCCGAGATCCCGTTACTATCGATGAGAATACCCCTAAAATCAAACATAAATTTTTTTTTAAACTTCACTTTTTTAACATTAATAGAAATTGCATTAAATTAAATGTTTTGGAGAAAAATTTATTTTTTTGAAATTAAACAAAATAAATGTTTTAATAGTGTTAAAAAATAAACTTATGCTCATTGACAGATTTTTTTAGTATTAAAAATTAGTAATATTTATTTTTTCTATCTATTAAAACTCTTATGCTAGCAAAACAGACCTTACGCTTGCTTTTACCAGACTTAAGTGTTTGAAGGCCATTTTCAGGGCAAGTGTTGCGCAAGTAGCCCAAACCTCCACCTGGGGAGGCGCGCGATCTGTCGACAGATCGCAAGTGCCGGGTTCAGGTGCATGCGCTTCTCATGCCTAAACCCGGGACTTGCGGAGCCTCTTCGGGCCCGTGCGCCCATCGTACTCGCCCGGAGAGGCCCCAACTTCAGGGCCAGTGGTTTATAGGAGAACTACGGTGACGTCATGAAAGATCGTTATCCTGAATTAAGCAATGAAAAATATTCTACAAATTGGCACTGAATTAAGAGCTCAATTATAGACCGAATAAATTCCAGTTCTGACGAAGGGTCATCGACCTGAAACGTTAACTCTGTTTCTCTCTCCACAGATGCTGCCTGACCTGCTGAGTATTTCCAGCATTTTCTGTTTTTATTCCAGACTCCAGCATCTGCAGTATTTTGCTTTTGTAAATTCTAGTGAATGCTTTGGAACTTTATTTTAAACTTTATTTTAGCAGGTATATAATTGCTCTCTCCTACCACCCACTTTGCCAACAGTTATATTTCAGCGGTGATGTCTTATTGATATAGTATGTCGAATGAAAGGTGTCGTATAGCTGCTACTTGACCTGTACTGCCAAAATGTATCTGGGAGTATTCTGGTAAATGTAGTTGTGTTTTTCCTGTCCCTGTGTAACATTGTGTTTCATGAGTAATTGAGTCACTGATTCATTAAGTGTGTGGTGGTTCAGATTCAGTAATGGTGCTGACGGCACACCAATTAAATGCTGTGACCTATCTGGGCCATTAAATATGTGCCAGTGCACATTCAATAGTAATGTAATTACCAATTGGGTAACGCAGCATAGTGCTAATGTTACTGGACTAGTAATCCAGAGTTCGAATCCCACCACGGCAGCTGGGGGGGATTTCAATTCAGTTAATTGACTAAATCTGGAATAAAAAGCTAGCATCAGATTGTTGTAAAAGCCCATCTGGTTCACTGATGCCCTTTAGGGAAGGAAATCTGCCGTCCTTACTCGGTCTGGCCTATATGTGATCCCAGACCCAAAGCAATGTGGTTGACCCCTAACTGCTCCTCTGAAATGGCCCAGCGAGCTGCCCAGTTGTACCAAACCGTTCCAAAGAAGTGCAGTTGCTGTGGGAGCACCTGCACCACACGGACTGCACCATCTACAAGATGCACTGCAGCAACACGCCAAGGCTTCTTCGGCAGCACCTCCCAAACCCGCGACCTCTACCACCCAGAAGGACAAGGGCAGCAGGCACATGGGAACACCACCACCTCCACGTTCCCCTCCAAGTCACACACCATCCTGACTTGGAAATATATCGGCCGTTCCTTCATCGTTGCTGGGTCAAAATCCTGGAACTCCCTCCCTAACAGCACTGTGGGAGCACCTTCACCACACGGACTGCAGCGTTCAAGAAGGTGGCTCACCACCACCTTCTCGGGGGCAATTAGGGATGGGCAATAAATGCCGGCCTTGCCAGCGACGCCCGCATCCCAGAGATGAATAAAAAAATAATTAAATACTATTGTGAAACTTCATAGTTCCACAGAGTTAAATGGTGAGGCAAAGTATGTTAGTGGTAGATAGTAGCATAGGACGCACACAGAAGCAGTATCAGTCGCTCCTTGGTAGCCCAGCAGGTAAAGGTGTTGCCTTGGAGCACTGAGGCATGCAGACCCTCGATTCCCAGTCTCTGGTTAACTGATGGGGCAAGTGTTCGGCAGTGTAACTGCCCCCAGCGGCCCATTCCCCTCAATGGGAGAGAGAAATCAACCAAGTTAACCATAGCAGCACATTTGGAAAGCAGTGATAGGATCAGTCCTGTTGGGTAGAATGGACAAGGGAGAACCAGTGGATGTGGTATATTTGGACTTTCAAAAAGGCTTTTGACAAGGTCCCACACAAGAGATTGGTGTGCAAAATCAAAGCACATGGTATTGGGGGTAATGTACTGACGTGGATAGAGAACTGGTTGGCAGACAGGAAGCAGAGAGTGGGGATAAACGGGTCCTTTTCAGAATGGCAGGCAGTGACTAGTGGAGTGCCGCAAGGCTCAGTGCTGGGACCCCAGCTATTTACAATATACATCAATGATTTGGATGAAGGAATTGAGTGCAATATCTCCAAGTTTGCAGATGACACTAAGCTGGGTGGCGGTATGAGCTGTGAGGGGGACGCTAAGAGGCTGCAGGGTGACTTGGACAGGTTAGGTGAGTGGGCAAATGCATGGCAGATGCAGTATAATGTGGATAAATGTGAGATTATCCACTTTGAGGGCAAAAACACGAAGACAGAATATTATCTGAATGGTGGCAAATTAGGAAAAGGGGGAGGTGCAACGAGACCTGGGTATCATGGTTCATCAGTCATTGAAAGTTGGCATGCAGGTACAGCAGGCGGTAAAGAAGGCAAAAATGGTATGTTGGCCTTCATAGCTAGGGGATTTGAGTATAGGAGCAGGGAGGTCTTACTGCAGTTGTATAGGGCCTTAGTGAGGCCTCACCTGGAATATTGTATTTAATTTTGGTCTCCTAATCTGAGGAAGGACGTTCTTGCTATTGAGGGAGTGCAGCGAAGGTTCACCAGACTGATTCCCGGGATGTCAGGACTGACATATGAGGAGAGACTGGATCAACTGGGCCTTTATACATTGGAGTTGAGAAGGATGAGAGGGGATCTCATAGAAACATACAAGATTCTGACGGGACGGGTCAGGTTAGATGCGGGTAGATTGTCCCCGATGTTGGGCAAGTCCGGAACCAGGGGACACAATCTTAGGATAAGAGGTAGGCCATTTAGGACTGAGATGAGGAGAAACTTATTCACTCGGAGTTGTTAACCTGTGGAATTCCCTGCCGCAGAGAGTTGTTGATACCAGTTCATTGGATATATTCAAGAGGGAGTTAGATATGACCCTTACGGCTAAAGGGATCAAGGGGTATGGAGAGAAAGCAGGAAAGGGGTACTGAGGGAATGATCAGCCATGATATTATTGAATAGTGGTGCAGGCTCGAAGGGCCGAATGGCCTACTCCTGCACCTATTTTCTATGTTAGCTGCTCCTGATCTCTGTCCAGTAACCACTGCTGGGGAATCTGGGGGTGTGGACGATGGGACAGAGATAGAATCGGGCTCGGATGTGATAAACGTGATCTAGGATGATATATAAAGGTTGGGCCCCGTGCGCAGTCTGTTGATCTGGATCTTGTGGTGAGAAGCTAGGCAGAATGACAGGAATGGGAGAGTAAAACTTGGTATCTGTGTGCCTGATGTAGTCAGGGAGTGACTGCCTGGTGCTTTATTCTATAATGCTCAAGATGAATTCCTATATTAATGTTTGAGGGCTAAAATAGCAAATAGGCTTTTTGCCAAAGCTTTTATCTAGTAAAATTAAGGCAGTATATAAGTATATAATGGCCCTGAAATCGCGGGTGCGTAGGATGTGCGCACATGTCCGAAACGCATGCGCCTAAACCCAGCACTGGCGAACTGTCAGACAGTTCCAACTCATCCTCGGGAGAAGGGCCTTCACGGTGGGAGATTTAGACTATTTTCCCAGCGAATGTCCTTCAAACTTTTATGCCTGGCAAAAGCAAGCTTAATAGAAACATAGAAAATAGGTGCAGGAGTAGGCCATTCGGCCCTTCGAGCCTGCACCGCCATTCAATGAGTGCATGGCTGAACATGCAACCTCAGTACCCCATTCCTGCTTTCTCGCCATACCCCGCGATCTCCCCAGTAGCAAGGACCACATCTAATTCCTCCCCCACCTGCCCAAACACAGCCAGTGAATTGGCCTCAACAACTTTCTGCGGCAGAGAATTCCACAGGTTCACCACTCTCTGGGTGAAGAAGCTTCTCCTCATCTTGGTCCCAAATGGCCCACCCCCCATCCCCAGACTGTGACCCCTGGTTCTGGACCTCCCCAACATTAATAAGAACAGAAGAACAGAAGAATTTGGAACAGGAGTAGGCCATCTAGCCCCTCGAGCCTGCTCCGCCATTCAACAAGATCATGGCTGGTCTGACCGTGGACTCAGCTCCACTTACCCGCCCTCTCCCCATAACCCTTAATTCCCTTATTGGTTAAAAATCTATCTATCTGTGATTTGAATACATTCAATGAGCTAGCCTCAACTGCTTCCTTGGGTAGAGAATTAAGGCTTGGTTTTACCAGCATAAGAGTTTTCAAAGATAGAAAAATTAAATTTTATCACTAATTTTTATATTAAAACCCCTGTCTATTAAGGTAAGTTTATTTTTTAGTCCGAATAAAACAATTAAAAAAATAAAAAAAAAATTTCCTAAAACATTTCATTTCAATTCATTTTAAATATGTGAGTAGTTTTTATTTATTGTGTTGTATTTCTGTGTTTTGGGGGGTATTCTCATTGGGAGTGTGTACAAGCGGAACGCACATTGTGATTTGGTGGTCCAGGCCCGTCGTGATCCTAGGATGACGTACGTTCCTGCGATACGTGGGCCTCTACGCTGGGCAGCGCATCTAGCCCTCGGAGCGCAAGTGTTCGTTCCTCTCGTAAAGAAAGATTTGGTCAGAGGCGTCCACCGACAGGCAGGTGATCTTCTCCCAGGGATGCGCTGGATCGGACAACAGACATTTTGACAGATCGCAAGTGTCGGATTTGGGCGCATGCATTTGTGTGCCCACATCGTAGGCACCCGGAGAGGCTGCAATTTCAGGGACATTCTACACTTTATATACTGCCTTATTTTACTAGATGAAAGCTTTGTCAAAAAGCCTGTTTGCTATTTTTGCCCTCAAACATTAATATAGCAATCCATCTTGAGCATTATAGAATAAAGCACCAGGCAGTCACTCCCTGACTGTACCAGGCACACAGTGAAGCCTCCCAACTTTGGGCAATTTTTGGCCCAATACCATTTTCCTCTTCCTTAGTGTCGTCAGTGTGATTTATGGAGCTTATGTCTTAAGTTCTGTAACGTTGTATCGGTCTAAGTAATCCTATTACTTTTCTAATCTGTTTTTGCATTGAATTCTGAACAGACAACGATGGAGCATCTTCGAACCCCAGTGGTGGCGCAGTTCTAAAGAAGATGTCCCAAGCTGACTTGAAGGCGCTAGCAGAAGGAGATGAAGATGTGGTTGAAGATTTGGAGTTCTCTGATGAAGACTAATGGAATAGGTGTATATGAACCATGGCTGCGAAGAGCGTTCTGTACGTTACTCTCCCAGCAGATTGTTGGCTGTCTATTGTTTGGATTTCTCCGGACTGCCCAGTCCTCAAAGGAACAAACTGACAAATTGTACCCGTGCAAAGATTGCGATGCAGCCCTACAAGGAATCCACTTTTACGGGATGCGGGAAAATCCCTGGAAAAATCATCAACGGACAGAATGTTAAAACCTTTCGTGATCACCTAACTATATCCTCATCTTCGACTATGTGTTTCCTTAGTTTTATGTACACAGAACTAAACCCAACATGCAACCGATTGATTCTTTACAATAGTTAAGTTATAAGCAACTCAGTGATAGAAATCGCCCAAGTCTTCAGCCGCTGGAATTGTGATCAAGAATTCCCAATGGTTGCTGCTGGATCAGGGGGCCATACTGATGAGACTGTGGCACATCATCGCATCGGGTAAAATCTGGACCGAGAGCCCTGGATCCACAATTTTCAGCCTTCTGTTCTATTCTGTTTCGCTATTGTGCTGCGTGTCCATGCTGACCATTGTGCTTCAAGTTAATGCGTTACTTATTCTGTTATTTGTCAACAGTTGTTAGTTATTTTATGTGATCAAAATAAATCAATGGTGAGGCTTTCGTATCGCTTTCAAGGAATTTGAGCCATCACTTTAGCATTGTTTATTACACAGGATATACGGCACAGAAACAGGCCATTCGGCCCAACCAGTCCATGCCGGCGTTTATGCTCCACTCGAGCCTCCTCCCGTCTTTCCCCATCTAAATCTAGCAGCATAACCCTCTATTCCCTTCTCCCTCATATGCTTGTCTAGCCTCCTCTGAAATGCATCGATACTATTCGCCTCAACCCCTCCCTGTGGTAGCGAGTTCCACATTCTCACCACTCTCTGGGTAAAGAAGTTTCTTCTGAATTCCCTATTGGATTTCTTGGTGACTATCTTATATCGATGGCCTCTAGTTATGCTCTTCCCCACAAGTGGAAACATTCTCTCTGTATCCACTCTATCAAAACCTTTCATCATTTTAAAGATCTCTATTAGGTCACCCCTCAACCTTCTCTCTTTTCAATTACTATGAGAGTGCCGCTGCCGATGAGTGTAATGGGGAATGGTGACGGCAGTAGCTCACGTGGTTGAAATGAGACGTCGGACGGGAGAGTTGGGTTTTTGCGCCCCTTCGTAAGAGGCGAATCGCCCAGCGTTCCAGCTCCTTGTTGCCAAGTGATCCCAGCTGAAAATGGCACGGTGTCAATGTTCGCTGAGGACACAAGAGCTCAGTTATCAGACAAAGAAAACTGCCGACACTCGCAACATTGGCTCACGCACGAAGAATGGCTACTTGGGTGGGTATGTGCGCGGCCCCTTTAAGGCTTGCATTTATATAGCACCTTTCACAGCCACCGGACGTCCCAAAGCGCTTTACAGCCAATTGAGTACTTTTGGAGTGTAGTCACTGTTGTAATGTTGAAAACACGGCAGCTAATTTGCGCACAGCAAGCTCCCACAGACAGCAATTTGATAATGAGCAGATAAGCTGTTCTTTTAATGATGCTGATTGAGGGATGAATATTGGTCAGGACACCGGTTATCATGCCACTGATTCTTCAAAATAGTGCCGCGGGATCCTTTGGAAAAAATGGGGGGGAAAAATACACAGTCAATTTATATTCGTGAAAATTACATTTGAAATCGGTTTTTTAGAAACCGAGGGCCCGAATTTGGTGAGCCTAGTGCAAGCTGCAACTCCCTGTTTTTTTTGGCACTCCCCTCCGAGCGAGTTTGGTGAGGCCCTCGCGCCGGCAGGAAGAGAAGACCATTGGGGAGCATCCGCCGGCATGCAACGCCGACAGAAGTCCTACCGCCCGCTGAATCTCCAGATCGGTCTGGGCGGTCCTCCCCTCCAACAGCAGAAGAGGCCGGCGAGCGGAGGCAGGTCTTGCCTGGAAGGTCGGTATGAAGACCTTTCAAGGAAAGGTTAGTGAAATGGTTTGCTGTATTTATTTTGCAGCGCTTTTGTTGGATAGGGTCCTCTGAAGGATTTGTCACACTCTGTTTTTCATTTGTTGAAGATTTAGTTTTTTCCGCTTTCCTCCCGCCCCGACACGAGCCTCGGCGTTACTTTGCCGAGGATTGCGTTTGCCGCCCAGAATCCAACTTGCCGCTCAGAATCGCCGTGCCACGCCCATTTTTTCTGCCTGCAATCTTTTCACCAAATCTCCGCCCAAAGTACCTTCAGGATCTCGGCGGGTCTTTTCGACGGTAAATGGGCGGAACTTAGGTTTGACCAAACTCGGGGCCCCAATTCTTCACTCAAAGGGTGCTAAACATTGGGACTGATCCACTGGGTAAGGGAAAAGGAAGAACTTGCATTTGTGCCAGGAGAGCTCCCTGCTCTTCTCCGACCAGTGCCCTGGGCAACCAAAACTGGCTTCAGCTTTAATTTCCTGATTGAAAGATGACACCTCCATCAATGGGGCAGTCCCACCCTACTGCTCTTGAGTGCCAGCCTACGCGATATTTATCAGTCCGGAGCAAAGTTCGAGTGCTGCCTACGGGGAGAAGCTGGCACTGAAGTTAGTGAAATCAAAGCTGTCGGGTGAAAGTCAGGATCCGGTTAGATGTTTGTCTGCATGAGTTGGATGCAAGGCTAGGTGAGTTAGGTAGTAAGCTAGGTGAGTTAGGTAGTAAGCTAGGTGAGTTGGATAGTGAGTTAGATGCAAAGCTAGTTGTTGGAAGCTAGACTAGGTGAAATAGATGGTAAGTTGGATGTTAAGCTAGGTGAGTTGGATGGTGAGTTAGGTGAGTTGGATGGTAAGCTAGTGAAGTTGGATGCTAGGTGAGTTAGATGGTAAGTTTGATGTCGAGTTGGATAGTAAGCTAGTTAAGTTGGATGGTAAGCTAGTTAAGTTGGATGCCAGGCTAGGTGAAATAAATGGTAAGTTAGATGCTGAGTTAGGTGAGTTGGATGATAAGGTGGTGAGCTGAACTACCAGAGATTGTGCTCCATGGGCTAAATGATCTTTTATTATCCTTGACTAACCCTTGGCATCTTCTTGCATTCTTAAAAGGTTGGGCGTTCACTGATGTTTGGGAGGAGATAAAGGAGTCACAATCTGGGAGTGTACATCACACACAATGGCTGGCCTATAATTTGTTTGTGTCACCTTAAAATGTCTGCATTTCTCACTGAGGTGCTGCTTGACTGGAGCACGGGAGTAATCTGCAGAGGAGGACGTCAAACATGGAACCAGGCAAAGCTCGAGGATTCCAGTGAATTCTGTATCTTCATAAAAGGTAAATTGCAATTTTTCCCCCATTGTCGTTGGCTATTTCTACTGATATTAAATTTGACATTCGGTAAGCTTGTTCATGTGATGTTTAATTTTTTTTAAATTGCCTTACGATAAAGTCGATAAGGAAGCTTTGCTTGCTGCGCTTTGATTTTGCTGGAAAGGTGGTGGAAACCAATGTCATAAATCATTTTATACAGGAGTCACGCAGGTACTCGAGAATGAGACACTTCCACAGGGTTATGGATAAAAGGCGAGGCTGTGGAACTGGGCACGAGTGTTCTCTCTGAGCCAGCACAGGCACGATGGGCCGAATGGCCTCCTGTGCCGTGATTTTCTATGATTCTATTCTACCTGTCCGTTTTGAGTTTCTCATCTGGACCCAAGCCCCTCCATCCCTGATCTTGCTCGAAGGCCCTGATCCTCTCCCCCCTCCCCCCCCCACGGGCCCTGATTTTTATCATTCCACTGTTCTCATTTTGTTCGATGCTGATTGTATTCATCCTGCTGCACACATACACACACATTCGCACCCTCGAACTTTGGTGTCGGAAACGGTCGCAGGTTTGATGGCACCAAAAGACATTTGTTACAGTCTCGGAATTAGTTTTAGCAAAAGATACTGAACCTTCCTTTTGAATTTTTAGAATGTGTTTTCCTCCTTCCTTGAAGGTTGCAACATGTGCACAGATAAAGTTCGTAGCTCTCTAATACCTAGCCCGAGATGCCATTTTCCACGTGCCTGGGCTACATCTTTAGATATCTGCACAACATCACTGGACAGGTGATTTTGAGCAGGCTATTAAACTATTGAGGGGCATCATCCCGTAACCCCCTCACCTGATGTCCATGTTACCGTTTGAGCGCTCTCCCAAATCTGTTTTGTGTTCGCAGCAAATGACAGCTTCGATAGATATGTCCCATGATACATCATCATCGGCAGTCCCTCGAATCGAGGGTGACTTGCTTCCACGTCAGAAAATTCACAGGTGTTTCAATGAAGGACCTAAAATTCCAGGTCCGAACTAAATCCTGAAGGCTGGAAGATGCCTGTGCTTGGATTTTTTTTTAACGTGCGGTGACCGTTGCACACCAGCCACCACACGGTCTTGGCCCAGGAGCAAGGATTACCCACGACAACTAGAGACTAGCTCTGCTGCACGGACCTAGTGCACACACATATCGCAGTGTGGCCAACTTGTAGAAATCACATAGGGAATTCAGAAGAAACTTCTTTATCCAGAGAGTAGTGAGATTGTGGAACTCGCTACCACAGGGAGTGGTTGAAGCAAATAGTATAGATGCATTTAAGGGACGGTTAGACAAGCAAATGACGGTGAAGGAAATAGAGGGTTACACTGATATGGTTGGAGGATGCTCGAGTGGAGGTTAAGGCAGGAACTGATTGGGCCCAATGACCTGTTTCTGGGTTATATAGAAACATAGAAAATAGGTGCAGGAGTAGGCTATTCGGCCCTTCTAGCCTGCACCGCCATTCAATGAGTTCATGGCTGAACATGCAACTTCAATACCCCATTCCTGCTTTCTCGCCATACCCCTTGATCCCCTTCATCTAACTCCTTTTTGAATATATTTAGTGAATTGGCCTCAACAACTTTCTGGGGTAGAGAATTCCACAGGTTCACCACTCTCTGGGTGAAGAAGTTTCTCCTCATCTCGGTCCTAAAGGGCTTACCCCTTATCCTTAGACTGTGACCCCTGGTTCTGGACTTCCCAAACATCGGGAACATTCTTCCTGCATCTAACCTGTCTAAACCGTCAGAATTTTAAACGTTTCTATGAGGTCCCCTCTCATTCTTCTGAAGTCCAGTGAATACAAGCCCAGTTGATCCAGTCTTTCTTCCTGCCATCCCAGGAATCAGTCTGGTGAACCTTCGCTGCACTCCCTCAATAGCAAGAATGTCCTTCCTCAGGTTAGGAGACCAAAACTGTACACAATACTCCAGGTGTGGCCTCACCAAGGCCCTGTACAACTGTAGCAACACCTCCCTGCCCCTGTACTCAAATCCCCTCGCTATGAAGGCCAACATGCCATTTGCTTTCCTAACCGCCTGCTGTACCTGCATGCCAACCTTCAATGACTGATGTACCATGACACCCAGGTCTCGTTGCACCTCCCCTTTTCCTAATCTGTCACCATTCAGATAATAGTCTGTCTCTGTTTTTACCACCAAAGTGGATAACCTCACATTTATCCACATTATACTTCATCTGCCATGCATTTGCCCACTCACCTAACCTATCCAAGTCACTCTGCAGCCTCATAGCATCCTCCTCGCAGCTCACACTGCCACCCAACTTAGTGTCATCCGCAAATTTGGAGATACTACATTTAATCCCATCCTCTAAATCATTAATGTACAATGTAAACAGCTGGGGCCCCAGCACAGAACCTTGCGGTACCCCACTAGTCACTGCCTGCCATTCTGAAAAGACCCATTTACTCCTACTCTTTGCTTCCTGTCTGCCAACCAGTTCTCAATCCATGTCAGCACACTACCCCCAATCCCATGTGCTTTAACTTTGCACAATAATCTCTTGTGTGGGATCTTGTCGAAAGCCTTCTGAAAGTCCAAATATACCACATCAACTGGTTCTCCCTTGTCCACTCTACTGGAAACATCCTCAAAAAATTCCAGAAGATTTGTCAAGCATGATTTCCCTTTCACAATCCATGCTGACTTGGACCTATCCTGTCACCTCTTTCCAAATGCGCTGCTATGACATCCTTAATAATTGATTCCATCATTTTACCCACTACCGATGTCAGGCTGATCGGTCTATAATTCCCTGTTTTCTCACTCCCTCCTTTTTTAAAAAGTGGGGTTACATTGGCTACCCTCCACTTGATAGGAACTGATCCAGAGTCGATGGAATGTTGGAAAATGACTGTCAGTGCATCCGCTATTTCCAAGGCCACCTCCTTAAGTACTCTGGGATGCAGTCCATCAGGCCCTGGGGATTTATCGGTCTTCAATCGCATCAATTTCCCCAACACAATTTCCCGACTAATAAGGATTTCCCTCAGTTCCTCCTCCTTATAGACCCTCTGATCCCTTTTATATCCGGAAGGTTGTTTGTGTCCTCCTTAGTGAATACCGAACCAAAGTACTTGTTCAATTGGTCCGCCATTTCTTTGTTCCCCGTTATGACTTCCCCTGATTCTGACTGCAGGGGACCTACGTTTGTCTTTACTAACCTTTTTCTCTTTACATATCTATTGATACTTTTGCAATCCGTCTTCACGTTCCCTGCAAGCTTCTTCTCGTACTCCATTTTCCCTGCCCTAATCAAACCCTTTGTCCTCTGCTGAGTTCTAAATATATCCTATGTAATATTTATATAGCGCCTTTAACGTAGTAAAACGTCCCAAGGCGCTTCACAGGAGCACTGTAAAACAGAATTTGACACCAAGCACCATAAGGAGAAATTAGGGCAGGTGACCAAAAGCTTGGTCAAAGATGTGGGTTTTAAGCAGCGTGGGTTTTAAGGGAGGCGGAGAGGTTTAGGGAGGGATTTCCAGATCTTAGGACTGACGGCCATCAATGGTGGAGCGATTAAAATTGCAGATGCTCAAGCGGCCAGAATTAGAGGAATGCATGTATATCGGGGAGGGTTGTGGGGCTGGAGGGGATTACAAAGATAAGGGAAGGGACGAGGCCATGGAGGGATTTGAAAACAAGGATGAGAATTTTAAAATTATCCCAAGCTTTGTACCTTTGTGTGTGTGCTGTAAACTGGGGATAGTAACATGATTAACAATCACCTGACCGACAATGTGCTCAGAGTTCTGCCACAATTCAAACCATAAAAAATCTATGGGCCCAAAGTTGCGATCGGGCCCTGGGTGGGACTGGGATCGATTGCCCCACAGCGTACCAGAAAGTCGGCTCCATCTAGCACCGCGCTGTGCTCTCCATTCTGCCGTTTCTGGGTGGGGAGACCCTGGGCGGATCTGCTGCCAGCCCCTTCCCCCGTGTCAGGTGGAGTTCCCGGACTTACGCCTTCCATAGGCCTCAGCGGAACGCTACGCTGGCTGACAGCTTGGCTCTGTAAATAGGCCTCAAAAGCTTTATTTGGAGGGGATCATTTGCTTCCATTGCGAGCAGCGCCGAAGAAGAGACCTTTATTCAGAGTCTCTTCCCCCGCCATTGTTCCAGGCTGGGTGCCTCTGATGTACGCTTTCAGGTGCAGCCGGACTGCCCCAACCAATCGTTCAGGGGGTGTGGGTGTCTCTGGCAGGGCCGTCATTTATAACCCATCCCTGATTGCCCTTGAGAAGGTGGTGTGGTGAGCCGCCTTCTAACCGAGTGGCTCGCTGGGCCATTTCAAGTCAACCACATTGCTGTGGGTCTGGAGTCACATATAGGCCAGACCAGGTAAGGACGGCAGATTTCCTTCCCTCAAGGACATTAGCGAGGGTTTTTAATGACAATCTGGTAATTTTATGGTCACCATTATGGATATGAGCTTTTTATTCCAGACATATTTATTTAATTTAATTTAAAATTTCCCAGCTGCAGTGGTGGGATTTGAACTCACATCGTCAGAGCAGTAGTCCAGTAACCAAACCACTATGCAACCCTGCCTGTTATGAGATGCGATGAGGCTTGTCACTTTGAATTTGGCTAATGCTAACTTTACACCTATTGAGTAGGATACATATTTCTGTCTGGGGTGCAAAATGTCACTCGAAAGGCAACGGACTGCATGCTTTGTCCTAACACCAGTCAAACTAAGAACATAAGAAATAGGAGCAGGAGTAGGCCATACAGCCCCTCTAGCCTGTTCCGCCATTTAATACTATCATGGCTGATCCGATCATGGACTCAGCTCCACTTCCCCGCCTGCTTCCCATAACCCCTTATCGTTTAAGAAACTGTCTATTTCTGTCTTAAATTTATTCAATGTCCCAGCTTCTAAGGCTCTCTGGGGCAGCGAATTCCACAGATTTACAACCCTCAGAGAAGATATTTCTCCTCATCTCAGTTTTAAATGGGCAACCTCTTATTCTGAAACTATGCCCCCTAGTTCTAGATTTCCCCCACTGGGGGAAACATCCTCTCTGCATCTACCCCTGTCAAGCCACCTCAGAATCTTCTACGTTTCAATAAGATCACCTCTCATTCTTCTAAACTCCAATGTGTATAGGCCCAATCTGCTCAACCTTTCTTCATATGACAACTCCTTTATCTCAGGAATCAACCTCATGAATCTTCTCTGAACTGCCTCCAATACAATCACTTTATCACTTCCAGACTCAACTATTCCAGTGCTCTCCTGGCCTGCATCCAATCCTTCACCCTCCCTGATCTTGAGCTCAGACAAAACTTGGCTGCCATATTCTATCATGCAACATAATCCCGCTCAACCATCACCCTTGTGCTCGCTGACCTACATTGGCTCCTAGACCCCAATGCCTCAAATTTAAAATTCCACAGATTTACAACCCTCTGAGAAAAGAAATTTCTCCTCATCTCAGTTTTAAATTCTAAGATCATGCCCTCTGGTTCTAGTCTTCCCCATCAGTGGAAATATCCTCTCTGCATCCACCCTATCAAGCCCCCTCATAATCTTATACGTTTCGATAAGATCACCTCTCATTCCATCTGAATTCCTGTGAATAGAGGTCCAGCCTACTCAACCTTTCCTCATAAGGCAACCCTCTCATCTCCGAAATCAACCTTGTGAACCTTCTCTGAACTGCCTCCAAAGCAAGTATATCCTTTCGTAGCTATGGAAACCAAACCTGCACGCAGTATTCCAGGTGTGGCCTCACCAATACCCTGTACAACATTAGCAAGACTTCCCTGCTTTTATACTCCATCCCCTTTGCAATAAAGGCCAAGATTCCATTTGGCCTTCCTGATCACTTGCTGTACCTGCATACTAACCTTTTGTGTTTCATGCACAAATACCCCCAGGTCCTGCTGTACTGCGGCACTTTGCAATCTTTCTCCATTTAAATAATAACTTGCTCTTTGATTTTTTTTTTGCTTAACGTGCTTGCTCGCACTGGCAATAGGGCTGAGGTTTCATGCCTCGGTGGAGCTCGGGAGACTATTGCGTTAATTTGATAAACTTGGTTCAGCTGTGGAAGGCACTGTTTGTTATCCTGTAGCCCTGTTCCCAACCTCAGTGGACACCAGAAGATCTCTGGGAGCGTGCTCCCAGCTTATTAATTTTACTCATATCGCTGCACTGCAGCCTGTGTGGGTGGTAGTGGTACAGAGAGGTGCTGTCAGTGATTGATGAGACAACAGGTACAATCTTTACGCCACAGGCACTGGTCCAGGTCTAGTACATTAAAAGAGTTGAGAGACATGTTTGCGTCTGTAATTTCTGTATTCGAGGAGATGCAAGTTTGAAATTCGGTAAAGTCTTATATTTACAAAAGGGTGGGAGCCTTTGATCGAATAGAATCATAAAATGGTTACAGTACAGGAGGAGGCCATTTGGCCCGTCGAGCTCGTGCTGGCTCTCTGCAAGAGCACTTCAGTTAGTGCCACATCCCCGCTCTTTCCTCGTAACCCTGCAATTTTTTTTCCCCCTTCAGGTACTTATCCAATTCCCTTAGAAAGTCACAATTAATCTGCCTCCACCACCCTTTCAGGCATCGCATTCCAGATCCTAACCACTCGCTGCGCAAAAAAGATTTGCCTCGTGTCGTCTTTGGTTCTTCTGCCAATCGCCTTCAATCTGTGTCCTCTGGTTCTCGACCCTTCCGCCAATGGGAACAGTTTCTCTCATCTACTCTGTCCAGATCCCTCATGATTTTGAACACTTCCATCAAATCTCCTCTCAACCTTCTCTGCTCTTTTGACATCACTACTGTGGAGGCTCAGTCGTTGAGTATTTTCAAGGCCGAGATCGATAGAATTTCGGATACTAAGGGAACCAAGGGATATGGGGATCGGGCGGGAAAGTGGAGCTGAGGTCGAAGATCAGCCATGATCTTATTGAATGGCAGAACAGGCTTGAGGGGCCGAATGGCCGACTCCTGCTCCTAATTCTTATGTTATTAATTAGCTGGAGGAAACCTGTGCTCCTGAAGGAACCTGTGCAGGGGAAGAGGCACAGCAGGAGAGAAACATTAAAACAAAGAGATTTCAAAAAAAAGTGCACGTATAGTTCCATCTTCCAAGAAAAACGTACAACAAAACTCTAAATCATACTGGGGTTTTTTTTGGGGGGCTTTATTTCACTAAAAGTGAAAGACAAGAAGAAAAACAAATAAACAAATAGGCTAAAAAATAATTTTACAAATCACCATATTCTTATTGTTTACAGTTGCAAAACGTTAAATGATAATTTGACAAAGTGTGGCCGAAACCAGCTAAAGGAACAACAAGTTTTTTAAATTTTTTTAATTATTCATAAAACACCCCTTTTAGGGATGAATATTACTATATATATATAGTGCTAAACAGTATTCAAACTACCAACAGAATCTCCATAAATAACGTAAATATTCATTATGTTGATTGCTTAAAAGCAGCAATTAAGGTTTGTATAGCATGAAAAAAGATGGGAAATGTCCCCTAGCAGTTTACAGTTCATTTCCCCCTTCCCCACCCACCCCAAAAAATTCAAAAAACGTGCAACGACACAACAACAAAAGAAAAAACAAAAGAAGTACCAAAAATGTTTTTGTAACTAGCTTTTTGTAACACGATCGTTCCTTGTACAATTTGCCGTACAGGTATTGAATAACTATCGTCTTGAAATGGTCACTTGGAAACCACCGTCTAAACTCCCGATACCTGCTCCATCACGATCCTGTCAGGCGTGTGTTCGAGTAGTGATTAAACCTCTATAGTGAGGCACTTTTACACTGTGTCCAATAGGCAAGAAACAAAATTGCTGTACCATTCAGAAATGTATTGTAAACACAGACCAACAACCATCATCTTTGGTTTAGCACTGGACAAATGCATAGACACTAGCATGACTTGAGTTCCTTGTCAAAATGAGTGCTTATGAAATCTGTTTTTTTATACACATTAAATGTTCAGTCCCATGGCCTGTGAGAGAAACCTTTTTTGGTACAAGTGCATGGTTCTGGGTCCCCCCCTCCCCCACCACCACCCCCTCCCCCCTTTGCTTCAGTTCCATGTAGCAAAAAACGGTTTTGCTCAATTTCTTTCAGTGTGACGCAGAAATTGAGCCCCTCTCTTTTATTTCCAGTCTCACCGACCACACCTTTCAACCCACATCCTGTCTCTTGTACTTCTCATCAGCTTCTGTTTTCTGGCTGCTGTTCAATTGCGTTTTCCGAGGACAAACTGAAGTCTTGAAGAAAAAGGAAAGGAATGAGACTTTTTTTTTTTGATAAATGTACTTTGAAAGCCGGAGTGTGTCGGCGCTCCAATAAATACTTTGGTTTCGAATAACGGCAACGTTCACTTTTCTGTTGTCCTTTTTTTTTCTCCCCGCCCCCCCACCTCTCTCTCGAGCGAAGACCTCGTTCAGGACTGCAGCTTGGCAAGGTCGCCGATTCCCATGGCCGAGGCGCTGCCATTTTCCTGTTTGGGCGAGATGCGGCTGCCGTGGATGTTGCCGTAGGGCGAGGCGACGCTGCCGGTGGAGGAGGGGCGGTTGTCGGCGGGCGGGAGGTCCCTCTCGGACGGCCGCAGTGCCGCAGGCGGGAGCGGCAGGGCCAGGGGGAAGCTGGCCATGTACAAAACCCGACCAATCCTTTTAGCAACCTGCAACAGAAGGAAGGTCAAAGTGAGATGGCAATTGCAGCTTGCCGCCATTATTTCGGCAGCTCATCCAAAACACAACGTGAGAAATAGGAACAAAGCCCCTCGAGCCTGCTCCGCCATTCAATGAGCTCAAGGCTGATCATCAACCTCAACTCCACTTTCCCGCCCGATCCGCCACATCGCTTGATTCCCCTCGCGTCCAAATATCTATCGATCTCAGCCTTGAATATACTCGACGACTGAGCCTCCACAGCCCTCTGGGCCAGAGAATTCCAAAGATTCACCACCCTCTGAGTGATGAAATTTCTCCTCCTCTCAGTCCTAAATGGCCGACCCCTTATCCTGAAACTGTGACCCCTGGCTCTAGACTCTCCAGCCCGGGGGAAACAACCTCTCCGTGTCAATCCCCCTCAGAATCATAAGTTTCATACTCATAAGAACAGGAGGAGGCCATCCAGCCCCTCGAGCTTGTTCCATTCAATTAGATCATGGCTGATCTGTAACTTAGCTCCATTTACCTGTCTTGGTTACATATTCCTCGATACCCTTGCCTAACAAAAATATATCGAGCTCAGCTGGGGGTAAAAACAACGAAAGACTTGTATTTATATAGCGTCTTTCAGGACCACTGGACGTCTCAAAGCGCTTTACAGCCAATGAAGTACTTTGAGTATGGTCACTGTTGTAATGTGGGAAATGCGGCAGCTTATTTGCGCACAGCAAGCTCCCACAAACGGCAATGTGATAATGAACCAGATCATGTGTTTTTGTTATGCTGATTGAGGGATAAATATTGGCCGATATAGGAATAGGTAGCAATAGGGGTCTTACGATTGGTCTCATTGTCCTTGGATTGGGGTTGGGGAGGAAAGCTCGGCTTGCATTGTAATTTCCCCTTTGCTGGAAAGTGCACATGTGGGCCTCAGCGGAGTACAGAATTGGTCTCAAGGGATATAGAGATCGGACGGGAAAGTGAAGTTGAGGTCAAAGATCAGCTGTGATCTTACTGAATGGCGGAGCAGGCTCAAGGGGGCCGTATGGCCGACTCCTGCTCCTATTTCTTATGTCTCATGGTCAAATAGCTTGACAACTCACAGTCTTGAGCTCCGACGAATAAGGACCACTTGGGCGACTAGTGCCAGGGCTCATGGAACTGTAGCCCAGTAAGAGCCAGATACCTTCAGGAGAGGATGGAAGGAGGTTGGGGATGGGGGGACTAGAATGGTCATATTAATGGGTTTCAGATCTCATCACAAAGAGCACAATTTCCTCAACAACTCATCAGCCTGGTCTTGTAGTAATACCAACTATACACAATTCGGTCAAGCCATAAAAAGCACACCAAAATAGTGCACAAGGGTTCTGACTGACAGACACTCTGTTTACGGAGCAGTTGAATTCAGTTTTAAAATTGTACTGAAAAGCTTATCACTTTGCTTTGTTTTAAATGGATTGCGGGGTCAGAAATAGTTCCCAATTAATGACACAACGTAGTCTGAAATCAGCGATTTTCTCTTCATTACAGCCTTCACGACTCATCATCGAGTTCAACAATTTCAGACCATAACCCCTGCCCCAATTTTTTCCCACGGCAGCTGTTGATAATTCTGCTATTCCCATTTACACCCTATCTAGACTCATCTTTTGTTTCTTAACTTGTCCCATTACCATCTCCTTTTGCCTCGTACCATCATCCCCTTTTGTCTCTCTAATCTCTCCTGCCTTCCACCCTATCACAGACCTTCCCCTTTTGTTCTTTGCTCCCCTCCCCCTTTCCCTGCCCCTACGCTTGCTTAAAAACCTGTTGCAGCTCTTAACTTTTTCCAGTTCTGATGAAAGGTCATCGACCTGAAACGTTAACTCTGTTTCTCTCTCCACAGATGCTGCCTGACCCGCTGAGTATTTCCAGCATTTACTGTTTTTATTTCAGATTTTCTGTTCATATTTGTCAAAATAGTTACTTTCAGGAGGTAAGTGGATATATACTCGAAGTGGAGAAATTTCAGGGTTATGGGGATTGAGCAGGAATGAGTGGACAGCTTGTCAACGAACCGGCGCAGACTCGATGGGCTGAATGACCTCCTTCTGTGCTGTATGATTCTAAGTCACTCACAAAGGACATCCAAACGTAAATACTGAGCATCACTGTGCTTGTCAAACAAGTTACTGGTCCAGGTTTACAGGATGTCTTTTGTATAAATCAGTGGTGACTCCATCCCTCTCCCTAGCATCAAGCTGAGGCTGAACCAGACTTCGCAACCTGGGTGTCACATTTGACCCTGAAATGAGCTTCCGGCCACACATCCGCAGCATAACTAAAACCGCCTGTTTCTATCTCCGTAACATCGCCCGTCTCAGCCCCTGCCTCAGCTCATCTGCTGCTGAAACACTTATCCGTGTCTCTGTTACCTCTGGACTTGACTATTCCAACGCACTCCTGGCTGACCTCCCACATTCTACCCTACATAAACTAGAGGTCGTCCAAAAGTCGGCAGCCCGTGTCCTAACTCGCACCAAGTCCCGCTCACCCATCACCCCCTGTACCCGCTGACCTACATTGGCTCCCAGTTAAGCAACATCTCGTTTTCAAAATTCTCATTTGAGGGGGATTGTATAGCTCTAAAGTTCCACAGTCGAGGACCAGGCTAACCGTGTATATCTGAAATTCCCCTCTCGGCTATTTTAGTGAAGGTGATAACTCTTTTATTTTCAGACAGCAGATTAAGGCATTTCAGGCAAACGCATTAAGAGTTTGTGCGGCTGGAACTGCGAGCTGTAATCTCAAAGGCCTACGTGTTAAACCTGGCGAATGTATTGCGGAAAATTTCCACTCAATCATAGAATGGTTACAGCACGGAAGGAGGCCATTTGGCCCGTCGAGCCCGTGTCAACTCTCAGCTAGACCCACTCCCCCGCCCTTTCCCCGTAGCCCTGAAAATGTGTTTTCCTTCAGGTACTTATCCAACTCCCTTTTGAAAGATAAAATTGAGTTTGCCTCCACCACCCTTTCCGGCAGTGCATTCCAGATCATAGCCACTCGCTGCGTAAAAAGGTTTTTTCCTACGTCCCCTTTGGTTCGTTTGCCAATCGCCTTAAATCTGTGCCCTCTGGTTCTCGACCCTTCCACCAATGGGAACAGTTTCTCTCTCTCTACTCTGTCCAGACCCCTCATGATTTTGAGCACCTCGATCAAATCTCCTCTCAACCTTCTCTGCTCCAAGGAGAACAACCCCAGCTTCTCCAGTCTATCCCCGTCACTGAAGTCCCTCATCCCTGGAACCATTCTCGTAAATCTGTGCTCTCTATAACTTAGCGGCATCGTGAACAGGAAGCAGAAAGATTTCCTCCTTCCTGCAAAATCGTAAAAGTGTTCCAAAAGAAGAGAATTATAGTATTGCTACCACTCGGCCAGAGGAATCTTCCTCCCATGGTGATTATAACATTTCTGTCTTTAAACCTTTCCTCCAGCGGAGTTTTCTCGCGATGCCGGATCTGCAGTTTTGTGTTTGATGTAGGCCAAGTGTTAGTGCTCCCTCTGCCCCAGTGTGCATCAGCTCCAACTCCGACGCCACCTCCTGCTGATTTGTGCAACATGGTCCATTGTGCTCGTGAATCATTGGAAGGAATCTGGCAATTGATTTCCTCTGGTGGGGGGGAATTCCAGAACAAGGACGGATGAGAGCTTGACCAGTCTGAAGTAGAATCAGGAAGCAATTCTCCACCCGCACACAAAGGGTGGTAGGGATCTGGAGATCCCCCCAAAAAAACAGTGGAAACGAGGTGCTGGGACAATTGAACTTTTCAAGACTTGGAGCAACAGATTTTTATTGGAAAGAAAGACTTGCAATTTATATAGCGCCTTTCACAACCACCGGACGTCTCAAAGTGCTTTACAGCCAATCAAGTACTTTTTGAAGTGCAGTCACTGTTGTAATGTGGAAAACACATAGAAAATAGGTGTAGGAGTAGGCCATTCAGCCCTTCGAGCCTGCACCAGCATTCAATAAGATCATGGCTGATCATTCACCTCAGTACCCTTTCCTGCTTTCTCTCCATACTCCTTGATCCCTTTAGCCGTAAGGGCCGTATCTAACTCACTCTTGAATATATCCAATGAATATATCCAACACGGCAGCCAACTTACGCACAGCAAGCTTCCACAAACGGCAATGTGATGCAGACCCAGATAATCTGTTTATGTTATGTTGATTGAGGGATAAATATTGGCCAGGACACCGGGGATAACTCCCCCTGCTCTTCTTTGAAATAGTGCCGTGGGATCTTTTACGTCCACCTGAGAGGGCAGACGGGCCCTCAGTTTAACGCCTCATCTGGTTTGACGGTGCCTCTGACAATGCAGCGCTCGCTCAGCACTGCACTGGGAGTGCCAGCCTAGATTTATGTGCTCAAGTCCCTGGCCTGGGTTAGGTATCAAGGCAATGTTCCCTCTTCCTTTTTTGGTGCACGATCCCTTTAATTGGCTGTGCAGTCCATTCAAGTTTTCGCACATGCGTGGTTATAGAAGCCGGTGAATGGCCTGCGCAGGATCTCCAGACTGCTGCCCGGCTGTGCAACTTAACGAGAATATTATATCGAGGGATACAGGTCAAAAGCAGGTAAATAGGTTTGAGGTACAGATCAGCCACAATCTGAGAGCCTGACGGAATAGGCCCTTGGCCTGAATGCCCTCCTCCTCTCGCTATGTTTTTTGCTGTGGGGCAATGGCATGCCGTACGGTAGCATAGTGGTCATGTTCCTGAACTTGTAATCCCAGAGGCCTAGGCTAATGATCGAAACCAGAGTTTAAATCCCACTACTGGGGAATTTAAATTCAGTTAATTAAATAAATCTGGAATTAAAAAAAAAAAAGCTGGTATCACTAATGGTGACCATGAAACTTCAGGATTGTCGTTAAAAATCCATCTGGTTCACCAATACAACAACAACAGCTTGTAATTTATATAGGGCCTTTAACGTCTCAAGGCGCTCCACGGGAGTGTTATGGGACAAAAAACGTGACACCGAGCCACATAAGGAGAAATTAGGGCAGGTGACCAAAAGCTTGGTCAAAGAGGTAGGTTTTAAGGAGCGTCTTGAAGGAGGAAAGAGAGGTAGCGAGGCAGAGAGGTTTAGGCAGGGAATTCCAGAGCTTGGGGCCCAGGCAACAGCAGGCACGGCCACCGATGGTTCAGCGATTATAATCAGGGATGCTCAAGAGGGCAGAATTAGAAGAGCGCAGATATTTTGGGGGGGTTGTGGGACTGAAGGAGATTGCAGAGATAGGTAGGGGCAAGTCCAGGGATTTGAAAATAAGGATGAGAATTTTGAAATACAGACGATGCTTAACCGGGAGTCCTTTAGGGCAGGAAATCTGCCGTCTTTACCCGGTCTGGCCTATATGTGACTCCGGACCCACAGCAATGTGGTTGACTCTTAACTGCCCTCTGAAATGGCGGCTCACCACCACCTTCTCGAGGGCAATAAGGGATGGGCAATAAATGCCTGCTCTGCCAGCGACGCCCAGATCTGTGTGAATGAATTTTTTTTAATGGCCCTTAGGAACTGGATTGACATTGGCCAAACTCGTTTCCCATAGTCAGAAGAGAAAGGAGGCTTTGATCCCCATCAGTCCTGAGTTGGATTTGAAAGGGGAGGTCCTCTATCTAACCCATTGCAACACCCAGTCCCTCATAATATTTTGTATATAATTTTACAATTGTGAAATAAATGTTGCTGGTAATAAAATACAATAATAAAATGGTCCAATCAAGTTAACTTTCTATTAATGAGTTACAATCCATCCTTTTGATTGATTACTTAAATATAAAAAGCATGAGATTAATATTTCAATAAAACCAGGAGTTCCAGAAGATTAGATTTTGATTATTGGATTGGATGGGAATGGTTTGGGCTTCTTTATTGTCTGAATTTTTCAGTTCCTTAAATGTTAGTGTATAATTTCCTTCTAAATTTACCATATAATTAAGAATGCTCTATTGCTGTCAGTGCTTTAGCCAAGGACTGTAAGACAACCTCATCAGTCAATGTGCCCCAAGAGATGCATCTGCCAGGCTGAATGTTGACACGGGAATTAAACTGAATGTTATAATGAGAACAAAAATGGAAGGAAGGGCTCAGTGTCGGTGTAGTGACTGATGTTTACAAGGAAGTTACAGGTTAGACACGAGGCAATAATTATTGAGCACCTTAAATCAGTTATATCGGTGGCACAGGTGTAAAAGTCACACCTGTGATCTTTATACACCCAGCACGTTGGAGTAGAGGTCAGGGAAACCCTCAAAGTCTCGGAGTGAGTTTATTTCAAATGACAAGTAGCAAGCGAAGATTGAACTCTCAGCAACATTTCTAACTGTATTGTGCGACTCTTCTTCTCAGGCAGTCCCTCGAATCGAGGATGACTTGCTACACTCCAAAAAGGGATGAGTTCACAAGCGTTTCGTATTCCAGATCTCGAACTACATGTTGAAGGGTGGAAGATGCCTGTGTGTGGATTTTTTTAACGTGGGGTGGCCGTTGCACACCAGCCACCGCACGGGCTTGACAGAGCTAGGGGTCTTGGTCTAGTGGCAAGGATTAACCAAGACGTCTGGTGACCAGCTCTGCTGCATGGACCTAGTACACGCACATATCGTAGTGTGGGCAGGCCCGTGCTGCCCCTGGGCCCTCGCCTCTTCTGGGGTCTTTTTTAACCCCCCCCCCCCTCCCAGGCTCGCTAATTTTCTCCTATCTCCCGAGACACAGTCTCCTTCGCTGGGCTGAGGTTTCTTGAGTACTGGCTGTTGTGCTGCGCCTCACTCCATCATCATGTATAAAGCCTTGACTTAAATTGTTTGACGACCAGGTTGGGAGACAGCGAACTAGATGGACGTTGATATTTTGTGTAGTAATTACTGTATAGTGTCAGTTGTGTGCCTATGTTACGCACTATAGTTAGAAATTACTTCTTTCCTTGCTAACATAGAAACATAGAAACATAGAAAATAGGTACAGGAGTAGACCAATCGGCCCTTCGAGCCTGCACCACCAATCAATAAGATCATGACTGATCATTCCCTCAGTACCCCTTTCCTGCTTTCTCTCCATACACCTTGATTGGTTTAGCCGTAAGGGCCATATCTAACTCCCTCTTGAATATATCCAACAAACTGGCATCAACAACTCTCTGCGGTAGAGAATTCCACAGGTTAACAACTCTCTGATTGATTGAAGAAGTTTCTCTTCATCTCGGTCCTAAATGGCCTACCCCTTATCTTTAGACTGTGTCCCCTGGTTCTGGCTTCCCCAACATCAGGGACATTCTTCCTGCACCTAACCTGTCCAGTCCCGTCAGAATTTTATATGTTTCTATGAGATTCCCCTCTCATCCTTCTAAACTCCAGTGAATATAGGCCCAGTCGATCCAGTCTTATCTCATATGTCAGTCCTGCCGTGACATGAGATGGCACAGAATCAAGCTCGCAACGGGCAAGTCTTGGAGTGTCATTTTCCACACATTCCTGATTATAATCGCTCAACCATTGGTGGCCGTGTCTTCTGTTGCCTAGGCCCTAAGCTCTGGAATTCCCTGCCTAAACCCTCTCTTTCCTCCTTTAAGACGCTCCTTAAAACCTCCCTGTTTCCTGCCCTAATTTCTCCTTATGTGGCTCGGTGTCACATTTTTGTCCCAGAGTATTCCTGTGAAGCGCCTTGGGACGTTTTGCCAAGTTAAAGGCGCTATATAAATACAAGTTGTTGTTTTTAAGGAAACCGAAGACTTTTCTTTAAACAATCGGTTGAGTTGTCTGTCACGTGACCCAATAGAATGTGGACTGCCCGTAACCGTGCTCAGCGAACTGGATCAAACAGGGACCGTTACCTGCGCCCGTATTTTTAGTGCTGGTCCCAGCTTCAGGCCCATGGTATTCAGTAAGTGCTCCTCCGTCAACAAGGGTAACGTCTCCCCATCGATAGCCTGGTCTCTGAACGCCTGCACATTAAACACAACTGATGGTTATGATCTGCTTAGCAACGACATGCACACAGATAGAGGCTCCAACTCACAGTCACTTTCAGCGGTAGCTATTTTAGAATCACATTTAGAATAAGAAATAGGAGCAGGAGTCGGCCATTTGGCCCCTCGAGCCTGCTCCATCATTCAATACGATCATGGCTGATCTGATCATGGACTCAGCTCCATTTCCCTGCCCGCTCACCATAACCTACTCCCTTATCGCTCAAAAATCTGTCTATCTCCACCTTAAATTTATTCAATGACCCAGCCTCCACAGCTCTCTGAGGCAGAGAATTCCACAAATTTACAACCCTCAGAGAAGAAATTCCCCCTCACCTTAGTTTTAAATGGGCGGCCCCTTATTCTAAGACTATGTCCCCTAGTTCGAGTCTCCCTCATCAGTGGAAATATCCTCTCCACATCCACCTTGTCAAGCCCCCTCATAATCTTATACCTTTCGATAAGATCACCTCTCATTCTTCTGAACTCCAATGTGCATAGGCCCAACCTACTCAACCTTTCCTCATAAGTTAACCCCCTCATCTCCGGAATCAACCAAGGGAACTTTCTCCAATGCAAGTATATCCTTCCTTAAATACGGAGACCAAAACTGTACGCAGTACTCCAGGTGTGGCCTCACCAATACCCTGTACAAGTATAGCAAGACTTTGGTCACTTAATCAATGGTGCAGTGGTGTTGCTCAAAAGGCCGGCATGAACCATAAACGGCCGCTCATTGTGCATCGACTCAACTCCGTAAAGGTTTCTAGCATGTTTGCACATTTATAAAGTCCCAACTTAAAAAAAATTATTCGTCGCAGGGATGTGAGCATTGCTGGCAATGCTGACATTTGTTGCCATCCCTATTTCAGGAAGGGGCTGTATCTGGTTAATGGGAGCAGCTATTTTTATTATTTATCAACACTTGAATTCTCAAAATCACGGGATTCGAGCTAATTGAAGTCTAATTGGTTCAAGTCAAAATTGATGAGATTCATGTGTGCCTCCTCCAACCCATGTGACTGCATTGAACGTTTAAATGTGCAGGCTGTTAGCCTCCACTTTAAGAGACAAGGGCTGTTCTGACTGGTTTGCAATAAATTGCATATAATTGGGTACAGTAAGGTAGTGTAGTGGTTACGTTACTGTACTCATAATCCAGAGGCCTGGACTAATGATCCAGAGACGTGAGTTCAAATCCCTCCCAAGACAGTTTGTTAATTTGTATTCAATTTTTTAAAAATAAAGCTGGAATAAAAAGCTGGTTTCAGTAAAAGGGGAGCTGTCGGATTATCGTTTAAAAAAAAAAAAACTGGTTCAAGAATGTCCTTCAGGAAAGGAAATCTGCCGCCCTTACCCGCTCTGGCCTGTATGTGATTCCAGACCCACAGCAATGTGGTTGACTCTTAACTGCCCTCTCAAATGGCCCAGCGAGCCACTCAGTTTGTCGAGTGACGGCTCACCCCCACCGGCTCAAGGACAACGAGGGATAGGCAATAAATGCTGGCCTTGTTCGTGACACCCACATCAGAATTCACGGCACAGAAGGAGGCCATTTCGGCCCACCATGTCCCCGCCAGCCGATAAAGAGCTACCCAGCCTAATCCCACTTTCTAGCTCTCGGTCCGTAGCCCTGTAGGTTACGGCACTTCAAGTGCACATCCAAGTACTTTTTAATTGTGGTGAGGGTTTCTGCCTCTACCACCCTTTCAGGCCGTGAGTTCCAGACCCCCACCGCCCTCTGGGTGAAAAAGGTTCTCCTCTAAACCTCCTACCAATTACTTTAAATCTATGCCCCCTGGTTATTGACCTCTCTGCTATAGGAAACAGGTTCTTCCTATCCACTCTATCCAGGCCCCCCCTCACAATTTTATACACCTCAATCACAACTCTGAGCCGCAGGCCGACAATGATGGGATAAAAGTCTGCTCTGTGTGCTGGCTGGAAGTGGTAGAAGGACCTCAGTCCAGTTCCTGGTGGGACAGGGGTGCAAGGCTCAAAGCTGACCGCTTACTAATCGGCAATCTCATTCAGAGCGACCACTGGCTGGCGGGAGTGGGAAATAGAAAATGGAATGCTGGCGCATCGGGGAAGTATCTTGTGTCTCGGAGACCGAAGCACATTGTTGGACATTGTAGAGAAGAGCTTTACTCTGCCTCTACCTGTGGGAGTAGTTGATGTGGACACCGGGTGCCCAGAATGCAAAGTGTTTCCATATCCTCGCCCCCCCCTCACCCCAAACAGTCACGTCCTCATCCTGACAGGTACAACTATTTTAAGTAGAACAATAATCAATTGCCCCCTGATTAAAGGGGGGCACTAAAACAAATCAAACTTAAACAAATCAAACTTTAGACACTAAACTTGAATCAAATTAAAATTTGGTTGCCAGGGGGCGATGATGCACTCCAGTTCCTCCGGCGCCCACCTCTCGCGGAAGGCCACGAGCGTAGTGGTGGACACCGTGTGCTCCATCTCCAGGGACGCCCTGGCTCGGATGTAACTGCGGAAGAGAGGCAGGCAGTCGGGCTGAACGACCGCCCGCTGCCTGGACCGGTTAATGGCCACCTTGGCCAGGCCCCCCTGTAGTCCCCGAGGAGGCCTTCCGTCCTGCCTAAAGATCAGGAACTAAGGAATTAAGTGCAACCAGAATTTGAGGAGTAGCCCCTTCAAACACCGACACCACGATGCTGTCGACTGTCACGGGTTACAAGTTGAATTTGAATGGAAATCTCGATTTCAGTGAGAATGGTCGGCAGCTTTCAGAGACTAGACTGCTTACCTGGGTATACTCCGCACAGCCAGAGAGACCATTAATGAAGTTACAGACATCGTCCACAGTCCACTTGCTAATGTCCTCCACCGTAGTGCCATCCTCTCCATCCAGGAAGAGGCTTCCAATGCTGCCTGTTTAGGGAGGTGGAGAGCATAGATCATCACTAACAGAGCTGTTGGCAGTGAGCAATACAAGAACATAAAAATTAGGAGCAGGAGTCGGCCATTCGGCCCCTCGAGCCTGCTCCGCCATTCAATGAGATCATGGCTGATCTGCAACCTCAACTCCACTTTCCTGCACTATCCCTTGATTCCCTTAATAGCCAAAAATCTATCAATCTCTGTCTTGAGTATATTCAACGACTGAGCCTCCACAGCCCTCTGGGGCAGAGAATTCCAAAGATTCACCACCCTCTGAGTGAAGAAGTTTCTCCTCAACTCAGTCCTAAATGGCCGACCCCTTATTCTGAGATTGTGACCCCTAGTTCTAGACGCCCCAGCCCCGGGGGAAACATCCTCCCTGCATCTACCCTGTCAAGCCCGGTAAGAATGTTGTATGTTTCAGTACGAGTCCCTATCCAACCGAACACGATCTTTAATTCTCCTCGGATTGTCGAGGCAGCCAAGGTCAGTCCTTGAACTCCTTGCACTCAAGAGTCGCTGGTGAGAAAGCACCAAACATTCGTCTAGTGCCCGGCTTCACGCACCCGTCGCTTCACACCCCAGGTCCTACCGCAAGCACAACGCTTCCAACTCCTCAGGCATCAACAGCCTAGCTGTGGGCACAGCCCTCCCCGTCACTGTCGGACTTTGTAAGCGTCTGACCAGCTCGATATTCAGCAAGTGGATTGTATTTGGATGATACAGAAAGCAATCATTCTGAATTATTTGCTTTATTTTACTCCTGCTTCTTGCGCATGAAAAGTCTCGCTCACCGTACTCTTTTCCAAACTGAAACAAAGAGATGTTTCAGAGGCCTCACCCCAGCAGTGCTGCACTGGAATTCTGGCCGTCCCTGCAGCCCAAAAATCAAAGGACGTTCTTTCACTCATGCGCAGGGACGGAGATTTCTTCCATATTACCACAAAATGTCTTTTTTTTTTTAAAAAGATGTGATTTTTCATTGAATCTGATCTCCAAGGGCTCATTTTTCCACAGCTGAGACAGGAGGTACTCAGGTCCCGCCCCCTGCCCCCTATTGGCCATGTTTAGGGGCGAAGTATTCCACCCCCCCCCAACACAGGTGCTGTCTCCCACCAGCGCTCCCCACCCACCTCACCCCCGCTCCCCAGCCCCATTCCCCACCCCAGCGCTCCCCACCTCACCCCACCCCCTGCTCCCCACCCACCCACCATCCACCCCCACTCCCCATCCCAACCCCGCTCCCCAACCACCACCACTCCCCCGTCCCAGTTCCCCACTCCCCCCTCTCCCCACACCACCCCATTCCACTTCCCTCCTCACCCCACCCCTGCTCCCCACCCACCACCGAAAATTGGAATCCTTTTTTGAGGCAAAATCCAAAATCCAGCATGGATTAGGTCGAGGATTCCAGATTTCAGACTTGATTTTTCTTGTCTGGAATCTGGAAAAACCCAAAATCCGTCACGGATTCAGTACCCGGGATTTCAGACGTTGTACCTGTATGTCCCTCCTTAAATAAGGAGACCAAAACTGTATGCAGTACTCCAGGTGTGGTCTCACCAACAAGCCTGTCCAGTTAATTAGGGATGGGCAATAAATGCTGGCCTTGCCAGCGATGCCTACATTCCAGAATGTTTGTTCCTCCGTATTGTTCGATCAAGCTCCATTTTTATCACTTTAAAGCTGGAATATACAGCAATCACGGCCCGCCTGCCATCGAATGTATTGCTCTGAGAGTGTCACAGGCTGGGTCGCAGAATCAGAGAGAAGTGGTCTATCTGTACTTCCGTGTTGGGCTCCAGCCCAAAATCGCCCACGAATGTTCAGGAGTGGATAACACCAACCCTCAGCATCTACCTGGCTAATTGTACATAAAAGTCAAGTTGTTTAATGTTTTTTTTTAAATGGGTACGCCGATTACCGCAGGGAACTGGTCTGAAGGAGATAATGAAACCAACACAGCGAGTGAGGCAGGTTAACATGCATCATTAAAATGAATTGGTTGCTGGAGCTCCCTGCGTTAATGATTCTACCTTGAATTACAATCATTTAGCTTCCTCAAAAGAGCCAGGCCAAGCGAAATCCTCCAAGCAGGGCCGCCAATGGTGGGGGCAATGGAAATGGGGGACGCACAAGAGGCCAGAATTGGAGGAGCGCAGAGATCTCGGAGGGTTGGCGATTACAGAGTCGGAGGGGACGAGGCTGTGGAGCGATTTGAACACAAGGATGAGAATTATAAAATCGAGGCCTTTGGTGGCCCGGGAGCCAACGTAAGTCGGCGAGTACAGGGGTGATGGGTGAACGGGAATTGGTGCGGGTTAGGACACGGGCAGCTGAGTTATGGATGGCCTCCAAGTTTACGTAGGGTAGCATGTGGGAGGCTGGCCAGGTGTGGGTCAAGTCTGGAGGTAATAAAGGCATGGATGAGGGTTTCCGCAGCAGATGAGCCGAGGCAGGGGCGGAGACGGGCGATGTTACAGAGGTGGAAGTAGACGGTCTTGGTGATGAAGAGGATGTGTGGTCGCAAGCTCAGCTCAGGGTCAAATAGGACACCATGGTTGCAAACACTCTGGTTCAGCTTCAGACAGTGTCCAGGGAGGGGGAATGGAAACGGTGGTAATTCAGAGTGAGGCCGATGCAAGGCCTGGGAGCAGGTTGACTCGATCACAATCACAACTGCTGTGCACTCCAAGGAGGAGACAAGAAAGATTTGATACCCTCCATAAATAAAGCAATCTCAGCTGTAGGTGTCATCATTGACAGAGGAAGATGGGTGGGTGAGCCAGGTTCCTGCTCCTGATCATTTTACAGTAATCCTTGCTGGAAAGGGAAAGTGTGGATGTTGGGTGTCAGAAGATCATGTTTAGTTGTGATTCCACCCGCAGTCGAATAGCTGTCAGGAGTGGCCAGCGGGCGAGGTCCTAGAAGGCTCTCAGGGCCTGCGGGAGCAATATTTTCAGTAAGAGTCGGCCCATTCTGGATCATTGGAGGGTGGGGGAAGGTGGAGATTGAAACAAAGAACACAAGACAATGAAGCTCAACTCTTGCGCCAAATACCTCTGTCCCAACTGAACACTAAAGGGAGGACAGCCCTTATTCAGCCTGATCCATTAATAACTCTCAGCTACTTTTTCTGCACGAGCTTTACAGGAACTCGGGCCGCAGGGTCGGGGGTTGCAGGAGGTCTAATGTGGTTCAGTCGGCAGAGGAAGCCGGAGCGAAATCAATCCCTTCAGGCCAAAGCACCGCACATACGAAGCCACTTAGCTGACTGCTACTAGCGTGTGCGACCCACGGGGATCTGACGAGGTCACCCTTGGCTTCAAAACCAGCCACTTCCTTATTCTGACTGCAGTCCAAGTATTTCCTTCCGGCACGCTATTTATCAGGGAGCGACCGAGTGAAGCATTCTCATAAAGTTTGTTCCTTTGTGGTTTGGACAGACTCAGTGTCCTGACTCTAAAAGGAACAGCCACTGGCTTTAGAACTTCTTTTACAGCAAAAATGTGAACTGCCATTTAACCCTTTCTGACGGGTCCCGATGATACACCTTTGAATACTCTGGTCCCCGTCCTTTCCTGTACCAGCAGGCCTTTTTAAAATAAACTGCTTTCCAATTGACCAAGTCGCTCCTTCGTAAGAAACAGGAGCAGGAGCCGGCCATTTGGCCCCTCGAGCCTGCTCCGCCATTCAATAAGATCACGGCTGATCTGATCTTGGCCTCAACTCCACTTCCCTGCCCGCTCCCCATAACCCTTGACTCCCTTATCGGTCAAAAGCGACAGGACACCGGTGAATTAGAAAGCAAAATGTGCGTTTATGTCCTCGATTTAAAGCGTTTTGATTTGAGCGAGAATCTGTCTTTGACAGCCGCACAAACCCTTGTTGCAGAGTGGGGTGTATGGTAGGGTTTCAACAGTTGCTGCTGTACAATGTGTTACAGCACTGTGCTGCAGCAGAGTGGAGCGGGAAAGAACGGCATTATATAAACGGCATGAAGGTGAAGTATAAAATGCTCCCTGCTGTCTCAGTGGACTGATGCCAGAACCCCAGTGTGGTACTGAGACACGCAGACCTGAACATCCTGGGCCTGTACTGAGTTAGTGAATCTCAGCCCAGGCCTCAACAATTAGCCTCAGTTCCCCGGGGCCCAGGGAGACCAATATTAGCCAGGTGTCCCGACCGCTGATCAGTTTCCAGAGACTGTTGGAAGTGTGTGTGCGTGCCTGTGTGTGAGAGAGAAAGATCACGGGTTTGCTGTTAACTCCTGATAGTTGAACAGCCTGCCAACACTCTCAAATCTAGGCACGCTCTCGAACAATGGGCATTTGGAGAAACACAACAACAACAACTTATATTTATATAGCGTCTCGAACGTAGTGAAACGTTCCAAGGCGCTTTGCAGGAGTATTATGAGACAAAAGAAATAAATTTGACACCGAGCCACATAAGAAGAAATTAGCGCAGGTAGGTTTTAAGGAGCGTCTTAAAGGAGGAAAGAGAGGCAGAGAGGTTTAGGCAGGGAGTTCCAGGGCCCAGGCAACTGAAGGCACGGCCACCAATGGTTGAGCGATTATAATCTGGGATGCCTAGGAGGGCAGAATTAGAGGAGCGCAGACATCTTGTGGGGTTGTGAGGCTGAAGGAGATTACAGAGATAGGGAGGGGCGAGGCCGTGGAGGGATTTGTAAAGGATGAGCATTTTGAAATCGAGGCATTCCTTAACAATAATTTAGCTTCCTCAAAAGAGCCAGGTCAAGCAAATCCCCCAAGCGCGGCCGCCAATGGTGGGGGCAACGGAAATCAGCGACCCACAAGAGGCCAGAATTGGAGGAACGCGGAGATCTCGGGGGGGTGGGGGGGTGCTTGTGAGGCTGAGGGAGATTACAGAGATAGGGAGGGGCGAGGCCGTGGAGGGATTTGTAAACAAGGATGAGAATTTTGAAATCGAGGCGTTGCTTAACCGGGAGCCAACGTAGGTCAGCGAGCACAGCGGGTGATGGGTGAGCGGGACTTGGTGCGAGTTAGGACTTGGTGCGAGTTAGGACACAGGGCAGCTGAGTGTTGGAGGAGCCACCCAGCAAGTCAGTGCCTCGAGGAGGGAAACGAGGGGGGGGTGTGGTTGGGGAAGAAAATGAGAAAAGATTAAGCTGTTCCGCCGAATAAAACCGGCATTAAAGAGTTAACGTGCGCAGAGAAACTACTTGGGTTTCTGCAGTTTACTCCACGGGACCTCATAAAGGCGACGGGCAGATTACGGTAAATCTCCTGATACTGCCTTTATTTTCTAACTTGTATGACCTAGGGGTGGTGGAAAAAAAAAGTTCTTCGGCTTCAAGCAGTGAATCATATTCTCCTCATGGGACCACAGCACCATTCCTTCTCCGTGACCTTAGCACACTTCCCACAAAGCTCCGCTCGCACAGACTCTGGCTCAGCAGCCTGCAGCGTTGCTGAGCTGTTGGAGCGAGTTAGCCGTGGATTCTGGAGCCCAGCCGTCGCTGCTGCAACTCCTCACATCTGCCTTCCTCGACTATTAACGGGGAAAAGTATAGATCCACGCTCGTTTTTCCAGCTCCATTTTGATTTGGGGAGGGAGTGGGGTGGGGGGCGGGTTCGCTTCACAAAAGAAACTCCAACCTCGGGCAAAGCGTTTTTGCAGACCTCGTTTTTAAAAAAAAAAAGACCGATGGGATTATTTTTCTAACCTGTTCAGACGTGGCCAACAGAGGTCAAAGTGTCAACCGAACCACCCACGCCAACAATCCGTCATCCCCACTTTAACAAATTGTCCTCAGCAAAAAACATTTAAAATGTGGTGGTTCCAAGGGGGTTTTTTTTTAATAAGTGAGCGACGCAGCTTAATAGTGAGGTAATCAATCTCATTTTGGGATGTGTCCTAATGCATTGGGGGAGGGCGGGGGGGAGGGGGAGACAAGACAGCTTTGTGGCAGGGCAATTAATGTCAGACACTCGTTCAGAGGGTTTTTTTTTTAATGTCGTCCTGGTTAACCCTCGCCACTGGATAAGGGCCTGGCTCTGTCAAGCCCCGTGCGGTGGCTGATGTGCAACGGTCACCACGCGTTAAAAAAAATCCACACACAGGCATCTTCCACCCCCCTCAACTGGAGTTCAGGACTGGAACATCGGGTCCTTCATTGAAACATCTGTGAACTCTCGTGGAAGCAAGTCATCCTCGTTCGAGGGACCGCCTACCATGACAGGTATCCAACAAACTCATGCATTATTTAGAAAGCGGTTACCCGAGACCACTGCTAAAGTAGAGGACAATTGATTTCCCGAAACAATAGATTCCTGTACGTATCCAGCTGTGTGGCATTTCCCCCCCCCCCCCGGCCTCACTTATATACTTGACTGCAGTGTGCGAGGATGAAAAATTCCTCGAGTGAGAGATATCTTTCATTTTAAGTAACCGTCTCTTGTGTTGGAAAACTGACGGGCTCCATGGGGAAAGTTGAAGGTTATGGGAGGGGGGGGGGGGGGAAGCAAGGAGAGTCACGAAGTAAAATGGAGGTAACAATAGGATTGAGCTGTCCTCGAGGGCTTGGCCGATCGACGCACGGTGTGGTGTGGTATCCGAACATACACAACTGGCAGGCGGGAAGAGACCAATTGGGCCATCGGGCCTGTCCCACACTCACGCTGGGCTGGAGCAGCGTGACCAGACGCCCCCCCCCCCTCACCCTCTTCCAAACCCGCGACCTCTACCACCTAGACGGACAAGGACAGCAGGCGCGTGGGAACACCACCACCTTCAAGTTACACACACACCACAGAATCGTAAGAAATTTTACAGCACAGAAGGAGGCCATTTCGACCCACCGTGTCCGTGCCGGCCGACAAAGAGCTATCCAGCCTAATCCCACTTTCCAGCTCTTGGTCCGTAGCCCTGTAAGTTTACGGCACTTCAAGTGCACATCCAAGTCGTTTTTTAAAAAGTGGTGAGGGTTTCTGCCTCTACCACCCTTTCAGTTGGTGAGTTCCAGACCCCCACCACCCTCTGGGTGACCATCCTGACTTGGACGCATATCGGCCGTTCCTACAGCATCAAAATCCTGGAACTCCCTCCCTATCAGCAGTGTGAGAGCACGTAAGAACATAAGAAATAGGAGCAGGAGTAGGCCAATCGGCCCCTCAAGCCTGCTCCGCCATTTAATACGATCATGGCTGATCCGATCATGGACTCACGTCCACTTCCCTGCCCGCTCCCCATAACCCCTTAATCCCTTATCGGTTAAGAAACTATCTCTGTCTTAAATTTATTCAATGTCCCGGCTTCCACAGCTCTCTGCGGCAGCGAATTCCACAGATTTACAACCTTCTGGGAGCAGAAATTCCTCCGCATCTCAATTTTAAGTGGGCGGCCCCTTATTCTAAGATTAAGCCCCCTAGTTGTGCAGCGGTTCAAGAAGGCGGCTCACCACCACCTTCTCAAGGGCAATTAGGGAATGGACAATAAATGCTGGCTTTGCTAGCTAATATGTCCTTACTATACAGTATAAATGCACACGAGGCCCATACTTGAGAGAAGGTCACTCTGTGACCAGTAACGTTTATTAGCCAGCACTGAAGTGAAGAAGGTGGGTGGAGCTTCCCCTTTTATACCTGAAAGTCCAGGTTAGGAGTGTCTCCCAGAAGGTCACCACCTAGTGGCCAGTGTTCTCACAGTGTACAACTTAGGTCAGTTTATACATGGGTTACAATGACAGTTGAATACATGACACTAGCAACGCCTACATCCCAGGAACTGATAAAACAAAATTTGAAGCCGGCAGAGAGTTGGTTGATCAGACCCGGGGGGGGGCAGTGGGGGGGGGGCGGGGGGCATCAGCGTACCGAGGCCAGGAATGGGGTCAACGAGTTTGGGCTGTTGGTTCTGATGGTTATCCAGTGACGTTGATGTGGAAACTGGACGGGGACGAGAAGAGATTCCTCTGCGATGCCCTACCCATGGCTGGAGTGCGATGATTACCCCGCGACGACCCTGGAATAAAGAAGGGGACTGGTTCCTTGGTCCCGGCTCCTCGCCACCCAGTGACCTCCGCTGTACGTGGATCGATTGAGCTCGGCCCTCCGTGCCCACACAGCCTGCCAACAAAGCCAGTGGGTGAGACGTGGGCGCGCAGTGAGGGACTGGAAGGCTGAGGGTGCTCGTGAACAATTTGATGCCTCCGGGGCGGGATGTCGGGGAAAGAAGGAAGAATAAAAATTAACTTTCCCTTCTGGCTAAAAACCAAAGCTCCCACGCCTCTGAGTCAGAAGGTCGTGGGTTCAAGTCCCACTTCAGAAACTTGAGCACACAAATTGAGGCCGACACCCCAGTGCAGTGCCGAGGGAGTGCTGCACTGTCGGAGGTGCCGTCTTTCGAATGAGACGTTAAACCGAGGACCCGTCTGCTCTCTCAGGTGGACGTAAAAGATCCCATGGGATGTCACAGTCCTTTTAACGACGAGAGATATGATTGCGTGCAAAACTTGTTAAACTGCAAACTGCATTTTTGTTGAAAATGTCATTATAACCCAGTGTTTAAAGCCATTTACCAGGTCTTACAAAGTATTTACAAGTATTGAGTTTCCTTCTCTAACCCCAACCATGCCTGGTATTCATTTCCACAGATCAATAGCCACATCTGAAGTTAACGTTTTATTCATCCTCCCCCCTTCCTCTCCTTTACACCGTCTTTCGGATGAGACGTTAAACCGAGGCCCCATCTGCTCTCTCAAGTGGATGTAAATGATCCCATGGCACTATTTCGAAGAAGAGCAGAGGAGTTCTCCCCGGTGTCCGGGATCAATATTTATCTCTCAATCAACATGACAAAAACAGATTATCTGGTCATTATCAAATTGCAGTTTGTGGGAGCTTGCTGTGCTCAAATAAGCTGCCGCGTTGCCCACATTACAACAGTGACTACACTTCAAAAGTACTTCATTGGCTGTAAAGCGCTTTGAGGTGTCCGGTGGTTGTGAAAGGCGCTATATAAATGCAAGTCTTTCTTTCTGACTGGGATAAGACTTAACGGGCATTGACCATTTTCTGATACCCCGCCCAAGTGACCATAACAACATAATAGGAGCAGGAGTTGGCCATTTGGTCCCTCGAGCCTGCTCCGCCATTTAATAAGACCATGGCTGATCTGATTATGGGCTCAGCTCCACTTCCCCGCCCGCTCCCCATAACCCTTCACTCTCTTATCGCTCAAAAATCTATCTCCGCCTTAAATATATTCAATGACCCAGCCTCCACACCTCTCTGGGGCAGAGAATTCCATAGATTTACAACCCTCAGAGAAAAAATTCCTCCTCATCTCAGTTTTAAATGGGCGGCCCCTTATTCTGAGTCTACGTTCCCTAGTTTTAGTTTCCCCTATGAGTGGAAAGATCCTCTCTGCATCCACCTTGTCGAGCCCCCTCATTATCTTGTATGTTTCAATAAGATCACCTCTCATACATAAGTCAACCCCCTCATCTCCAGAATCAACCTAGTGAACCTTCTCTGAACAGCCTCCAATGCAAGTATATCCTTCCTTAAATATGGAGACCAAAACTGTGCGCAATACTCCAGGTGTGGCCTCACCAATACCCTATACAGTTGTAGCAGGACTTCTCTGCTTTTATACTACATTCCTCTTGCAATAAAGGCCAACATTCCATTTGTCTTCCTGATTACTTCCTGTACCTGCATACTAACTTTTTGTGTTTCATGCTCAAAGATCCCCAGGTCTATCTGTACTGCAGCACTTTGCAATTTTTTTCCATTTAAATTATAATTTGCTTTTCTATTTTTTTTGCCAAAGTGAATAACCTCACATTTTCCCACATTACACTCCATCTGCCAAATTTTTGCCCACTCACTTAGCCTGTCTATAATCCTTTGCCGATTTTTTGTGTCCTCACAATTTGCTTTCCCACCCATCTTTGTATCATCAGCAAACTTGGCTACATTACATTCAGTCCCTTCATCCAAGTCATTAATACAGATTGTAAATAGTTGAGGACCCAGCACCGATCCCCACTAGTTACTGTTTGCCAACTGGAACATTACCCATTTAACCCGACTCTCTGTTTTCTGTTAGTTAGCCAATCCTCTATCCATGCTAATATATTACCCCCCAACCCCGTGAACTTTTATCTTGTGCAGAAACCTTTTATGTGGCACCTTATCAAATGCCTTCTGGAAATCCAAATACACCACATCCACTGGTTCCCCCTTATCCACCCTGCTCGTTACATCCTCAAAGAACTCCAGCAAATTTGTCAAACATGATTTCCCTTTCATAAAACAATGTTGACTCTGCTTAATTGAATTATGCTTTTCCAAATATCCCGCTACTGCTTCCTTAATAATGGACTCCAGCATTTTCCCAACCACAGATGTTAGGCTAATATCTATAGTTTCCTGCTTTTTGTCTGCCTCCTTTTTTAAATAGGGGCATTACATTTGCAGTTTTCCAATCCACTGGGGCCACCCCAGAATCCAGGGAATTTTGGTAGATTACAACTAATGCATCCACTATCTCTGCAGCCACTTATTTTAAGACTCTAGGATGCAAGCCATCAGGTCCAGGGGACTTGTTTGTCTTTAGTCCCATTATTTTACCGAGTACTACTTCTTTAGTGATAGTGATTGGTTTCTCCCTCCCTATAGCCCCTTGATTATCCACTATTGGGATGTTTTTAGTGCCTTCTACCGTGAAGACCAATACAAAATATTTGTTCAAACGTCTCTGCCATTTCCCTGTTCTCCATTATTAATTCCCCAGTCTCATCCTCTAGGGGACCAACATTTACTTTAGCCCCTCTTTTCCTTTTTATGTACCTGTAGAAACTCTTGCAATCAGTTTTTATATTCCTTGCTAGTTTACTTTCATAATCTATCTTCCTTCTCTTTATCATGTTTTTAGTCGTTGTTTGCTGGCTTTTAAAAGCTTCCCAATCCTCTGGCCTCCCACTAGTCTTGGTCACATTATATACCCGTTTTCACTTTGATACCCTCCCTTATTTCCTTAGTTAGCCACGGATGGTTATCCCTTCTCTTACAGTCTTTCCTTCTCATTGGGATATATTTTTGTTGCGAGTTATGAAATATCTCCTTAAATGTCTACCACTACCCATCAACTGTCCCATACTTTAATCTATTTTCCCAATCCACTTTAGCCAACTCTGCCTTCATGCCTTTATAGTCTCCTTTATTTAAGCTTAGGACACTGTTTTGAGATCCAACTTTCTCACCCTCCAACTGAATTTGAAATTCAACCATGTTATGGTCACTCATTCCTGGAGGATCCTTTACCAGGAGATCATTTATTAATCCTGTCTCATTACACAGTACCAGATCTAAGATAGCCTGCTCCCTTGGTTGGTTCTGCAACGTACTGTTCAAGGAAACTCTCCCGGATACACTCTATGAACTCTTCCTCAAGGCTACCCTGGCCAATTTGCTTTGTCCAATCAATATGAAGTTTAAAATCGCCCATGATTATTGTCGTTCCTTTTTTACAAGCCTCTATTATTTCTTGATTTATACTTCGTCCAACAGTGTAGCTACTGTTAGGGGGCCTATAGACTACGCCCCCCAGTGACTTTTTCCCCTTATTATTCCTTATCTCCACCCAAACTGATTGAACATCTTGACCATCTACAAAGCTACAGTCTAGACAGTGAGTGTTGGCAGACAAGGGTTCAGCTGTCACATTTATGGATGCCAATATTTCCACTAGCACAGAGCTCTTATAGGCTCACATAATCATGTGACCTGATTGCCGATTGGTCCCCTTGGAGGATAAGCCACACCCAGAAGTTTCTCTGGAATGAGTAATTAGAACCGCCCAGCCCAAGTTCTGAGTGATTTTGCAAAGTGTAATTCGAGCCATTCTGACTGCTGACCCCAGACAGGATAGAGCTCCTCCCATCCCAACACAAGTTCCTGACAACGCCAGCCCATGCGCAGAAGGACACACAAAATATAGTGCAAATAGTCACTCTGCACATTTATACTGACGACACCCAACTCTACCTCTCCAGCACCCCTGTGTTGTCAGATTGCTCATCCAAGAGAGGGGTTTTGTCCCTCTCTCTGTCTGTATACCCCTTCAGCACTACAAACCCTCCCATGAGCTCTCCATTGCTCTTATGCTGGTCCTTAGTGCATTATCCCTTCCCTTCAGCTTTCAAGCTGAATGAGCTACAATGTCCTCCAGTCAAACCTTGGGAAGACCAAAGCCATAGACGTCGGCCCCCACCACCAACTGCGTACCCCAGGCCCCTGACTCCATCCCCTCCACGCCCGCTGTCTTAGTGAACCGAACTGTTCACAAAGCCAGTGTTGGATCCAAACCCCAGGTTGAGCTTCTGAGCCCAGATCCTCTCCATCATAATGTACCCCCTACTTCACCTCCGTAACATCGCCCGAGTCTGCCCCTGCCTCAGTCTGCTGCTGAAACCCCCATCCACAACCTTTCGTCACCTCCAGACTCAACTATTCCAATGCTCTCCTGGCCGGCAACCCATCCTCCACAAACTTCAGCTCATCCAAATCTCTGCAGCCCATCTCCAATCCTGCCCCAAGATCCCCTCACCCCGTCCTCTCTGACCTACATATGTCCCAGATCATCAAATTTTACATTCTCTTCTCTTGTGTTTAAATGCCTTCAAGGTTTTGCCCCTCCATATGTCTGTAACCTCCATCAGCACTACAAACCCTCCCATGAGCTCTCCATGCCTCTGACTCTGGCCCCTGGTGCATCATCCCTTCCCTTCGCCCCACCATTAGTGGCCGTGCCTTCTGCTGTCTAGGTCCCGCACTCTGGCATTCCCTCCCTGAACCCCTTCACCTTTCACATCCGATCCGACTTAAAACCCATCTTTTTGACCAAGCTTTAAGTCACCCGTGCCAATACCCAATGTTCCCGCTAATTTTTCCTTAGGTGTGTCGCCCCTTTAACGGGCTGCGCACCCCATTCAAAGGGAGTCAAGGGTTATGGGGAGCGGGCAGGGAAGTGGAGTTGAGGCCAAGATCAGGTCAGCCATGATCTTATTAAATGGCGGAGCAGGCTCGAGGGACCAAATGGCCTATTCCTGCTCCTATTTCTTTTGTTCTTAAATTCTGCGCACGCGCGGTTTTTCCATTTATAAACTGTTTTGTGGCCTACGCAGAACCTCCAGACCGCCGCGCAGCTTAACGGTAGCACTGCTAATTCCTCCTCTACCTCCATCCAATTATTTCATATGCTTCTTTGAAGTGCCTTGTGATATTTTTCTATGCTAAAGGCACTATATAAATGCAAGTTTCTGATGAAAACCTTCTCTACATAGCTTGGGCAGATTTATTTCACAGTAAGATTTTCTCTCCTGTCTGAAAGTGCTTACTCTCACCGATCACAGTTCCACAGACACCATCCAGTACCCTTGGCCAAGAGGGCCTTTTCTTGCACCAGTCCTGACCGTGTCAGAACATAAGAAATAGGAGCAGGAGTAGGCCATTCGGCCCCTCGAGCCTGCTCCGCCATTCAATACGATCATGGCTGATCATCGACCTCAACTCCACTTTCCCGCCCGATCTCCAGATCCCTTGATTCCCCAAGAGTCCAAACATCTATCGATCTCAGCCTTGAATATACTCAAAGACGGATCCTCTACAGCTCTCTGGAGCAGAGAATTCCAAAGATTCACAGCCCTCTGAGTGAAGAAACTCCTCCTTAAATGGCCGACCCCTTATTCTGAGACTGTGCCCCCTAGCTCTAGACTCTCCATAAGAACACAAGGACATAAATAATAGGAGCAGGAGTCGGCCATTTGGCTCCTCGAGCCTGCTCCGCCATTCAATAAGATCATGGCTGATCTGATCTTGGCCTCAACTCCACTTCCCCATCCGCTCCCCCCCGCCCCTATCGTTCAAAATTCTACCTTAAATATATTCAATGGTCAGCATGCTAATCAGCTACATAGCTGAGCCCAGTATTGTCCTCATCGAACACACACACTCTCCACAGGAGCCGCTCCACAGAGGCCGAAAGCTATGAACTTTGCTTGATATTTTTCCCCTCGCTATCCCTGGGACATTGAGACCTTTATCACCAAATTGGCCTAGTCAGCAGAGAACAGGGAGTGAGCCTGGGTGTATCGGCCCTATGTGACTCAGTACCACACTGGGAAATGCTTTTACCCACAGATTGATTTTTTTTTTAATTGATTCCAAATCTAGTGCTGAGATTTATGTTTCAGAAAGGCATAAACCACACAGAAAGATAATAGACATATAAACACAAGTGCCTTCTGGGACATAATCTGTTGCTCCCATATTGAAATAATGATAAATCATCAGTGTGCGGATGAATCACACCACTGCATTCAGAATACATCCATATTCTGGTTATTCTCACATCAGCCTTTTCATTTTGATTTAACATTGCCAGAGGATTAACTATTAAAGTCATGGACCATTTCCCAGAAAGACAGTCGCTTCTTCACTCCAAGCGCAGAAGACTCACAAGATCGCAAGAGAGCTCCAGCTGAAGACCAGCCACCTTAGCTCATCCATCCAGAAAATCCCGACCGCTGCCCGCCTCAATCATTGCATCCAACTACCCCTTCATTCCAAAGTGACAGATTAGTGAAAGGGGAGGTGCAACGAGACCCGAGTGTCATGGTACATCAGTCATTGAAGGTAGGCATGCTGGTACAGCAGGCAGTAAAAAAAAGCAAATGGCATGTTGGCCTGCATAGCGAGGGGATTTGAGAATAAGAGCAGGGAGGTCTTACTGCAGTTGTACAGGGCCTTGGTGAGACAACACCTTGAGTATTGTGCGCAGTTTTGGTCTCCTAATCTGAGGAAGAACATTCTTGCTATTGAGAGAGTGCAGCGAAGGTTCACCAGACTGATTCCCGGGATGGCAGGACTGACATATGAAGAAAGACTGGATCGACTAGGCTTATATTCACTGGAATTTAGAAGAATGAGAGGGGATCTCATAGAAACATATAAAATTCTGACGGGATTGGACAGGTTAGATGCAGGAAAAATGTTCCCGATGTTGGGGAAGTCCAGAACCAGGGGTCACTGTCTAAGCCATTTAGGACTGAAATGAGAAGAAACTTCTTCACTCAGAGTTGTGAGCATGTTGAATTCTCTACCACAGAAAGTTGTTGAGGCCAGTTCGTTAGACATATTCAAAAGGGCGTTAGATGTGGCCCTTACAGGATCAAGGGGTATGGAGAGAAAGCAGGAATGGGGTACTGAAGTTGCATGATCAGCCATGATCTTATTGAATGGTGGAGCAGGCTCGAAGGGCCGAATGGCCTACTCCTGCACCTATTTTCTATGTTTCTATGTTTTATCTCCACTAATTCATCCAGGGGTCCCATTCAGTTGTTGAGCAATCTCATTGTGAAGAATCGTGGCTGCAGTGTGCACCATCTACAAGATGCACTGCAGTAACTCGCCAAGGCTTCTTCGGCAGCACCTCCCAAACCCCGACCTCTACCACCTGCAAGTTCCCCTCCACGTCACGCACCATCCCGAATTGGAAGTATATCGGCCGTTCCTTCATCGTCAGAGTAAAATCCTGGAATTCCCTCCCTAACAGCACTGTGGGAGCACCTTCACCACACGGACTGCAGCGGTTCAAGAAGGCGGCTCACCACCACCTTCTCAAGGCCGATTAGGGATGAGCAATAAATGCTGACCTTGCCAGTGACGCCCAAACGAATAAGAAAAAAGAACCTCCTATTATCAGTTCTAAATTTGCCCTTTTACTGGTTGAATTTGCGCCCCTTGTCCTGCATTCTAGCTTGAAGACGAGTTCCAGATTTACCTTTTCTACCTTACCCTTGAGGGTCACTACCCTTCAAAGTTGACAACCCAAAGGCTCTTCGATCTTCCCTCATAACTCAAGTTCTCCGACACCAACAATCAATGCCATGGCTCTCCTCTGGTCCATCTCCAGAACGTGACTGTTTGTGATGTGTGACTAGAACTGGTCACAGCACGATTGGACAGTTTGGGCGTGACCTTTCCCAACTTGCACTCTGTTGTGCTCCTCTCATGGTTCTGTGTTGGAAACATCACAAGAGTTGGGAGGACAGATTTCGTCTGCTGGTTATCTCCAACAAAACCATAATCACGTTCCAGAAGCACAGGCTCACAACTGTTTCAAAGTTAGTGATCAGAGGAAAACTTTTATGTTAACAATGTTGCCCTCTCCAAACCTCCCCCTCCCCTTTTCCAGTTTAGATGAAATTCTTGAGAAATAACAAGCTCAAAATTCTGCCTTAGTGGTGGCGATTTGGAGCACGGTGCCACTACAACACAACGCGGAGACTTGCGAATGCCGGCAAGACATGTTTCCACCGTAGTTCTGCCCGTTTCTCAATCCTCAGAAGTTTCCAGTCCGGGCGGGAGGTCCCAGTTGCCACGTGCGCCTCATCATCAGTGAGCACATGCTAACAGGTTGGCTGGCTTAAGCAGTTCCCGGGGTGCGCGCCCCCCATTACACGTCCTCGTTTCTGTCGGGGTAAGCCGAACGTATATCAGTGAGGTGCAGCATGCTCACAAGCTGGCCCGACTCGCGGAAGTGAGCCTTCTAAAAGATGCTCACAGTATTAAAAACATTTGCTCACATCGGCCTACACATTTCAAGGGGATTATCTTTGCTTAAGGGAGCTACTAAGCTGTACTCCAAGTTGCCAGTGTGAGGGTCCCAATAGCGCTATTTTAGCCCCACCCACAGAGAGAGAGAACACTGAGCTGCATGGGGTTCCCAATGGCGATTGTACCGAGGAGGCAGAAGCAAATGAGAACAGAAGGTGGAAAAGGAGAGCGAGGCAGGGTTAAAGGAGGATGGGTTATTAACCCCATATACAAAAGCAAAACACTGCGGATTCTGGAATCTGAAATAAAAACAGAAAATGCTGGAAATATCAGCGGGTCAGACAGCATCTGTGGAGAGAGAAACAGAGTTAATGTTTCAGGTCAATGACCCTTCGTCAGAACTGGCGAATGTTCGAAAAGAACCTTCTTAAGGCCCATTGAAAGGGGGAGGGGAAGAAAGAACAAAAGGGAACGTGTGTGATTGGGTGGAAGACAAGAGAGATTAGAGAGACAAACGGGATGATGGGCCGAATTGAAATGGTAATGGCAGGAGTTAGAAAAAGGTTAGTCTAGATCGGGTGTGAATGGCGGAATAAGGACCAGCTGCCATTACAGACAAAGATCCACAGATCCTGTGAGGGGCTGAGTGAGGAGCACTGCCCTCAGCAACTTTGCTTCACTAAAGAATCCCTCAATGACCTTTTGGCACCTTTTGCATCATGACCTTCAGCCCCACTCAAATAACAGAACAGTGCTGTTTGTAGCCGCCAAGGTCAATACAGCTCGCAACTATTACCCACAGGTACCTTTCGAGCTGTAGCCAGTGACTTCAGTCAGGGTACTGTGCAGTCCTGCATATAGCCAACGCCATCTTGAGGAGAGATGAGCAAGTCATTAATTGCACGATGAGTCCTAGGCAGCAACATGACAGGGCTATTCAGTTCTATCATAATGCTGCTTTCCCTAAAGCTCAAAGGGCAATAAGAACATAAGAAATAGGAGCAGGAGTAGACCATACGGTCCCTCGAGCCTGCTCCGCCATTTAATACGATCGTGGCTGATCCGATCATGGAATCAGCTCCACTTCCCCGCCCGCTCCTCATAACTCCTTATTCCCTTATCGATTAAGAAACTGTCTATACCTCTGTCTTAAATTTATTCAATGTCCCAGCTTCCACAGCTCTCTGAGGCAGCAAATTCCACAGATTTACAACCCTCTGAGAAGAAATTCCTCCTCAGTTTTAAATGGGCGGCCCCTTAATCTAAGATCATGCCCTCTAGTTCTAGTCTCCCCATCAGTGGAAACATCCTCTCTGCATCCACCTTGTCAAGCCCCCTCATAATCTTATACGTTTCGATAAGATCACCTCTCATTCTTCTGAACTCCAATGAGTAGAGGCCCAACCTACTCAACCTTTTCTCATAAGTCAACCCCCTCATCTCCGGAATCAACCTAGTGAGCCTTCTCTGAACTGCCTCCAAAGCAAGTATATCCTTTCTTAAATATGGAAATCAAAACTGCACGCAGTATTCCAGGTGTGACCTCATCAATACCCTGTATAACTGTAGCAAGACTTCCTTGCTTTTATGCTCCATCCCCTTTGCAATAAAGGCCAAGATGCCATTGGCCTTCCTGATCACTTGCTGTACCTGCAGACTAACCTTTTGTGTTTCATGCACCAGGACCCCCAGGTCCCGCTGTACTGCGGCACTTCGCAATTTTTCTCCAGTTAAATAATAGCTTGCTCTTTGATTTTTTTCTGCCAATCAGTGGCACCCAGGCTGCACTGCCTTCTCCCATTGTCGAGCCGCTGAATAGAGAAAGATTCTGTTGCCTCAGTGTTCAAATAATCTATGACAATGAATCTAGTGCATCAATCCCAAATTCTCAGTCAGTTGTCCTGATGTGCTTGTCCTGAAGAACTCCAGCCTTTCAGCTCTCTTCAGGGATGACAGTAAAGTCATGGGAAGGCTTCGAGGAGACAAGACTTCCGTGGCTCTTGATCCCACTTCAACTGGCAAACTTACCAGCCAAAAGTCACAACAAAGAGGCCCATGCATCCACCAGACTGCTCGCTGATGGGGCCAGTGGGGATTATGAAGGCAAGGTATCACTACCCGAACAGGTCAGGAGGATATCTACTGCCTGTTCCCGAGTGGACAAGAGTTCTGTGTCAAGAGAACCAGTACTTGGAGAGAGCTCTTCCCGGGCTCTGTTGTCTGCCAGGGCCATTCGTAGGGCAACTGCACTTTCTCCCTGGATTAGAATGCCCCCCTGTGCAGCAGTCCATCACAACATCTCCCAGAGCCCCCACTGCCAACTCCAATTATCCCACGCAAAAATATCCATCGTTATAGTCCTGATTAACAAGAATGACACAAAGCTGGGGTTACAAGGACATCCTCAAAGCCTCCCTGATAAAGTGCAACATCCCCACCGACACCTGGGAGTCCCTGGCCAAACTCTGCCTTAAGTGGAGGAAGCGCATCCGGGAGGGCGCTGAGCACCTCGAATCTCGTCGCCGAGAGCGTGCAGAAATCAAGCGCAGGCAGCGGAAAGAGCGTGCGGCAAATCTGTCCCACCCACCCTTTACCTCAACGACTATCTGTCCTCCTGTGACAGGGACTGTGGTTCTCATATTGGACTGTTCAGCCACCTACGGACTCATCTTTAGAGTGGAAGCAAGTCTTCCTCGATTCCGAGGGACTGCCTATGATGATGATGGTGATTAACAAGATGTCTCGAGACCTGGCAGGACTGTATAATAGCATGGAGCTACAAAGCCAAGTACAAGTAACGGATTACTTTAATTTTACAGCGAGTGTGACAAACGGCATCTCGTCCCCAAGTTACCCCGGGGTGCCTACACTTGTTGTTCTCGGAACTATCACAGTGCTGAGCCTAGGTGTCACCCGAGGGCCAATGTTGTGGTTGGCTGCTACTCAGGTTCAACAGGCTCTTGGGAAGGGGATGTCCCTTGTCTCCTGTATCCTGGGACGGAGCCGTTGCAGGCTGCATCAGATGGGCGATCTCCCGGGCAGCCTGACATCGCCTCCTCCGTTCTTTGGGTGGAGGCACTGAGGTACGAAGGCTGAAGCATGGCATGTGTTGCCAAGCCGAGAAGCAGCTGCCTCGTGTCAGATTACTCCAGCCGTGCCGCTGGTATTGACTGGTCACCAATCGGCGGATTTAACAGAGAGCTGAAAGGCTGGAGTTCTTCACGGCAAACACATCAGGACAACTGACTGAGAATTTGGGATTGACGCTCCGGATTCATGGTCACAGATTATTGGAACGCTGAGGCAACGGAATCTCCTCTATTCAGCGGCTCGACAATGGGAGAAGGCAGTGCAAACCTTGAGAGGGTGTCTCCTGTAAGCTAGCCTGAAGAGTTCAAAGGCCGGAGCGCAGGGCTCTCTCAAACCCAACCACACCAGGAGGACTCGCTTGCTGCCCACCGAATTGCAGCACCGGAATATTTTCGTCTACCTGAGAGGGCAGACGGGGCCTCGGTTTCACGACTCAACCGAGAGACAGCACCTCCGGCAGTGCGGCACTCCCTCAGCACTGGCCTGAAAGGTCTCACCTCGAGCACGCACATCCTGGAAATGCCACAGCTACTCCCTGTAACACTTGGCTCATCACATGTTGCTGATTAACACAAGGTTAAAACAACAGGCGGCAAACTGGAACGGTATGGAATGTTCAAAACCATCCAACTGACTGGGAGCAACGCCAACAGGATAGCCAGAAAATTTTACAATAAATAAAAGTAAAGACAAGCATGGAACAGCCCAGGCAATGGATAATCCACAGCAATCGCAAATCTTATCTTCCATCAACCCCCCCCCACCAGAAACATATATTCACCAGATGCATACTCTGACCTTGTGTCCTCTTCATCAATTATATTAAATAGCACAGAGCTCCAAATCCATGCTTAACCTGTATGTGCTGTATTATACCTGATTATCTCAATCAGGGGGCTTAGTATAACACTCTAGTTACAATGAGCACTCTGGCGTGTTAGGGAAAGAGAGCTGATTAAAGCACGGGACATATTGAAGTTTCCGATACCAGCATAACATGCAGTCTAATGGTCTTTACAGCCATTAGTCATTGGGACAAAATCAAAAAGGAGCGATTTAAAGGTCGCAGCCGGTAATTTTTATTCAAATTGCTCCCCCATTCTATATCCCATCCACTCCCTCCCTCCAGCACTCGCGCACCGGGGCTGCAGTGTGTACCATCTACAAGATGCACTGCAGCAACTCGCCAAGGCTTCTTCGGCAGCACCTCCCAAACTCGTGACCTTCACCACCTAGAAGGACCAAGGCAGCAGGCGCATTGGAGCACCATCACCTCCAAGTTCCTCTCCAAGTCACACGTTATCCCGTCTTGGAAACATATCGCCGTTCCTGCTTCGTCGCCAGGTCAAAATCCTGGAAACTCCCGAACAGTACTGTGGGAGAAACTTCGCCATGAGGCTCAAAGGGCAAAAATGGCCAACTCGTCCTGCTCCTGTTTCTTGAGGTGGGCAGCGGCAATAAATGCTGGCCTTGCCAGCGGTGCAAGAATCCAGAGATTTAAATTTTTTTTAAAAATAAACATATCTTCATTAAAACTACCCTTTCAAACCAGGTCAGATGTTCTCCTGCTCTCAGTGTATCCACCATGTCACCGCTGACATTGTTAACATAGATTTTCTCTGATCATCAGCATCAAACTTTTAATCCTATTCTTCTTGAATGCATTTATGATTTTGTCAGCTGTGGCTCAGTGGGCAGCACCCTCGCCTCGGAGTCAGAAGGTTGTGGGTTCAAGTCCCACTCCAGCAACTTGAGCACAAACATCGAGGCTGACATTCCAGTCCGGTGTTGAGGGAGTGCTGCACTGTCAGAGGTGCTGTCTTTCGGATGAGACGTTACCAACATAAGAAATAGGAGCAGTAGCAGGCCATTTGGCCCCTTGAGCCTGCTCCACCATTCAATAAGATCATGGCTGATCTGATCCTGGCCTCAACTCCACTTCCCTGCCCGCTTGACTCCCTTATCGTTCAAAAACCTATCTAACTCCACCTCAATGACCTAAGGCCCCATCTGCACTATTTCGAAGAAGAGCAAGGGAGTTATCTCTGGTGTCCTGGGCCAATATTTATCCCTCAACCAACATAACAAAAATGGATTATCTGGTCATTACCATATTGCTGTTTGTGGGAGCTTGCTGTGCACAAATTGGCTGCCGCGTTTCCTACATTACATAGAAACATAGAAAATAGGTGCAGGAGTAGGCCATTCGGCCCTTCTAGCCTGCACCGCCATTCAATGAGTTCATGGCTGAACATTCAACTTCAGTACCCCATTCCTGCTTTCTCGCCATACCCCTTGATCCCCCTATTAGTAAGGACCTCATCTAACTCCTTTTTGAATATATTTAATGAATTGGCCTCAACAACTTTCTGTGGTAGAGAATTCCACAGGTTCACCACTCTCTGGGTGAAGAAGTTCCTCCGCATCTCGGTCCTAAATGGCTTACCCCTTATCCTTAGACTGTGACCTCTGGTTCTGGACTTCCCCAACATTGGGAACATTCTTCTTGCATCTAACCTGTCTAACCCCGTCAGAATTTTAAATGTTTCTATGAGGTCCCCTCTCATTCTTCTGAACTCCAGTGAATACAAGCCCAGTTGATCCAGTCTTTCTTGATAGGTCAGTCCAGGCATCCCGGGAATCAGTCTGGTGAACCTTCGCTGCACTCCCTCAATAGCAAGAATGTCCTTCCTCAAGTTAGGAGACCAAAACTGTACACAATACTCCAGGTGTGGCCTCACCAATGCCCTGTACAACTGCAGCAACACCTCCCTGCCCCTGTACTCAAATCCCCTTGCTATGAAGGCCAACATGCCATTTGCTTTCTTAACCGCCTGCTGCACCTGCATGCCAACCTTCAATGACTGATGTACCATGACACCCAGGTCTCTTTGCACCTCCCCTTTTCCTAATCTGTCACCATTCAGATAATATTCTGTCTCTCTGTTTTTACCACCAAAGTGGATAACCTCACATTTATCCACATTATACTTCATCTGCCATGCATTTGCCCACTCACCTAACCTATCCAAGTCGCTCTGCAGCCTCACAGCATCCTCCTCGCAGCTCACACTGCCACCCAACTTAGTGTCATCCGCAAATTTGGAGATACTACATTTAATCCCCTCATCTAAATCATTAATGTACAGTGTAAACAGCTGGGGCCCCAGCACAGAACCTTGCGGTACCCCACTAGTCACTGCCTGCCATTCTGAAAAGTACCCATTTACTCCTACTCTTTGCTTCCTGTCTGCCAACCAGTTCTCAATCCATGTCAGTACACTACCCCCAATCCCATGTGCTCTAACTTTGCACATCAATCTCTTGTGTGGGACCTTGTCGAACGCCTTCTGAAAGTCCAAATATACCACATCAACTGGTTCTCCCTTGTCCACTCTACTGGAAACATCCTCAAAAAATTCCAGAAGATTTGTCAAGCATGATTTCCCTTTCACAAATCCATGCTGACTTGGACATATCATGTCACCTCTTTCCAAATGCACTGCTATGACATCCTTAATAATTGATTCCATCATTTTACCCACTACCGATGTCAGGCTGACCGGTCTATAATTCCCTGTTTTCTCTCTCCCTCCTTTTTTAAAAAGTGGGGTTACATTGGCTACCCTCCACTCTATAGGAACTGATCCAGAGTCAATGGAATGTTGGAAAATGACTGTCAACGCATCCACTATTTCCAAGGCCACCTCCTTAAGTACTCTGGGATGCAGTCCATCAGGCCCTGGGGATTTATCGGCCTTCAATCCCATCAATTTCCCCAACACAATTTCCCGGCTAATAAGGATTTCCCTCAGTTCCTCCTCCTTACTAGACCCCCCGACCCCTTTTATAACCGGAAGGTTGTTCGTGTCCTCCTTCGTGAATACCGAACCAAAGTACTTGTTCAATTGGTCCGCCATTTCTTTGTTCACCCTTATGACTTCCCCTGATTCTGACTGCAGGGGACCTACGTTTGTCTTTACTAACCTTTTTCTCTTTACATATCTATAGAAACTTTTGCAATCCGTCTTAATGTTCTCTGCAAGCTTCTTCTCATACTCCATTTTTCCTGCCCTAATCAAACCCTTTGTCCTCCTCTGCTGAGTTCTAAATTTCTCCCAGTCCCCAGGTTCACTGCTATTTCTGGCCAATTTGTATGCCACTTCCTTGGCTTTAATACTATCCCTGATTTCCCTTGATAGCCACGGTTGAGCCACCTTCCCTTTTTTATTTTTATGCCAGACAGGAATGTACAATTGTTGTAGTTCATCCATGCGGTCTCTAAATGTCTGCCATTGCTCATCCACAGTCAACCCCTTAAGTATCATTCGCCAATCCATCCCAGCCAATTCACGCCTCATACCTTCAAAGTTAGCCTTCTTTAAGTTCTGGACCATGGTCTCTGAATTAACTGTTTCATTCTCCATCCCAATGCAGAATTCCACCATATTATGGTCACTCTTCCCCAAGGGGCCTCGCACAACAGTGATTACACTCCAAAAGTACTTCGTTGGCTGTAAAGAGCTTTGAGACGTCCGGCGGTCATGAAAGGCGCTATATAAATGCAAGTCTTTCTTGGTTTAGCAGTAACCAACATACAAAAATCTGACGAAGGGTCACCGGCCTGAAACGTTAACTCTGTTTCTCTCTCCACAGTTGCTGCCTGACCTGCTGAGTACTTTCCAGCATTTTCTGTTTTTATATTACACAAGAAATCATTCCCCCTGCCTCCCCCCCCCGACGCTGGTCATGTTCCTAACACAGAACGACGAGAGGAACACGGTAGAATGGAAATTGGAAAAAGTCAGACCAGCCCTCGAGTACAGTGTCCGGTTCCAGTCACCCATGGCAACCGTTGACATCTCAGAGACCAGCCATGCCACTGATTGTCGGCATCGGACAACTTAACCCACGAGGAAAGTTCGAAGGAGTTCGTCAACTTTGAAAAGAAGTGATCTTTTAGGCACTGCACCTGACGTAGTAACTGGGGGTCACGACTGTGGATCAGCTAGAGAGCAGATCGAACACGCTCCTGGCTGGCCTCCCACATTCTACCCCACATAAATTTGAGGTCATCCAAAACCCGGCTGGCCCTGTTCTAACTCGCACTAAGTCCTGCTCACCCATCATCATCATCATAGGCGGTCCCTCGAAGCAAGAATGACTTGCTTCCACGCCAAAAAAGGGATGAGTTCACAGGTGTTTCAATGAAGAACCTAATATTCCGGGTCCCAAACTACATGTTGAAGGATGGAAGATACCTGTGCGTGGATTTTTTTAACGTATGGTGGCCGTTGCACACCAGCCACCACACGGGCTTGACAGAGCTAGGTCTTGGTCCAGTGGCAAGGATTAACCAGGACGACTGGAGACCAGCTCTGCTGCACAGACCTAATACGCGCACACATATCGCACAGTGTGGGCTGGGCCCGTGCTGCCCCTGGGCCCTCACCGCACCTAGGCCCCCATCACATCCCTCTACAAACTCTTGCTGCTCCTTCGCCCCGACCTCGCCGCTCCTGCTGTACCTGCCCGCATTGCAGTCAGCCGTCGCCCTCCTGCAGCAGCACGCGCTGCTCCCTCCAATGGCCCCGGCCTGCACCCCGCCGATTTCCAAGCCGGGCCGCCGCACACTACTCCCTCCTGTGACATCTTTCATCATCATCATCATAGGCAGTCCCCCAAAATCAAGGACAACCTGCCTCCACTCTCAAAATGAGTCCCCAGGTGGCTGAACAGTCCAACACGAAAACCACAGGCGAGGCAGACAGTCGCCGAAGGAAGGGGTGGGCGGGATAGGCCCACCGCACGCTCCCTCTGCCGCCCGCGCCCGGCCCCCCCGCATTCCCCCGCCAACGAGACCCGAGGCGCCCAGCGCCCGCCCCCCCCCCCCCCCCAGATGCACCCCCTCCACCCAGGGCGGTCCCCGGCCAGGGACTCCCAGGTGTCGGTGGGGATGCCGCACTCCATCAGGGAGGCTTTGAGGGTGGTCCCTGCAACGTCTCCTCTGCCCACCCCCGGCCTGCCCACCGCGCAGGAACTCCGAGCAGAGCGCCCGCCCCGGGTGTCTCAACCACCACCCCCTGTGCTCGCTGACCGACATTGGCTTCCGGTTAAGCAACGCCTCGATTTCAAAATTCTCCTCCTTAATTTCAAACCTTTCCACGGCCTCACCCCTCCCTATCTCAGTAATCTCCTCAAGCTCCACAACCCCCCCCCCCCCAAAATGTCTGCACTCCTCTAATTCTGCCCTCTTGAGCATCCCTGATTATAATCACTCAACCATCGGTGGCCGTGCCCTCTGTTGCCTGGGCCCCAAGCTCTGGAACTCCCTGCCTAAACCTCTCCGCCTCTCTACCTCTCTTTCCTCCTTTAAGACGCTCCTTAAAACCTACCTCTTTGACCGAGCTTTTGGTCACCTGCGCTAATTTCTACTTGTGCGGCTCGGTGCCAAATTGTTTTCTCTCAATACTCCTGTGGGAGCACCTTGGGACGTTGCACTACGTTAAAGGCGCTATATAAATGCAAGTTGCCGCTTGGAAATCACATCAGCGGGTAGGTACAATGCACATCCATCCGGTAACTCGCTTTCCCGAGGATCGGGCAGCGGCATGCAGAGCCAGCGTATTCTTTTTCAAATAAAATACGCTTCCCCCTCAGACTCTCCCTCCCCTTTCGGATCCTTTACTCCATAAATCCCGCCCTCGTACATGTTGACACGCAAGCTCGCAGAGCCACGCACAATCATCACCCTTTGACAATAATCTCCTCCTGCGACTGTAATGCACCTCGGGTATCTGGTGATTGAGTTAAGTGTCGGTTTGCAGGACGCCGTGTACCATACTTGGGAGAAAAGCTGGCACAGCTGACTCCAAAACACCAGCCTGCCCTGTAATTCTCGGATGCCGCCCGCTGTGATCTGCTTAAATCACCACATCCAGCAAACAACAGGCTCAGAATTCCTGCTCTAATCCCAGCAGTTTTGGACGCCGATTGTCTAATTACAGGAAGTGAGCTGTTCGCGAGCCGGGCCTGTCTCGGCCCATTTCCTCAGTGGCTGCTCTGCCAAATGGCACTGCAGTGCCACCCTGGCTCCGAGATTGTCCATGAGTGAAGCCAGTGAGAGAAGCGGAACACGAATGGATGGGGTTTGCTCTTTCCGAAGTCGGGGGTCAAACTGTATTATTGGGGGGGGGGGGGGGTCAGAGCAGAGGGAGATTTGCTCCGAATCTGGCCCGGCAGTAGTAGCGGGTGCCAAATGTCACAAAGGGGCGGATTTTCGGCTCTGTTCTGCGCCCCGGAGCGGCGGCAATGGCGGCGGCGGCGAGATGTTCTGGGCGGGCTCTCAGCCTCCAGTGCCCCGCGGCGATCCTCGGGTCCGGTTTAGCGGCGGCGCGGAGCAGCACCGCCCGGAAGAGCTGCGCCCGGTGTGTGCAACGCCTCCCGGTCGCGACACCGGCGCGAGTTTTGACTCTTACCCGACCCGTCCGCCCCGCAGCGCGCCCCGCAGCGCGCCCCGCGCTGACCTCCTGGGAAATCGGGGCGGTCCAACCTATACCGACAGCAGGGAGGTGAGTAATGGATTCTTGTTGTGGTGCCGTGGGCAATGTTTTGGGAATGTTTTTGTGACCTTTTTTTTTTTTAAAGTGCTTCCCCTCCCCCAGGCATCTCTGTGCTCAGGATTTTCCCATCCTACCGCCCCAAGAGAGCTGTACAACGCCTCCCTTAGCGCTGTGCCCCCTGACTCAGGGCCCAGTTGCCCAATGTTACTGACTGAGGCGCAAACTGTTCCCCGGGCGCTAACTTTACCGCCCCGCCGCCATTACCGCCCCAAAAACATCAAAGCCGAAAAGCCAGCCCAGCTCAGTCTTCGGTTACCCAGCACCAACACCCTTTCCCCGTGACTGTGCACAAGTATCTCACCAGGGTGGAAAGAAATTGCTGCCTGCGCCCAGGGACACGATCTCCACCCTGCACTTGCATGATGGCATTTTTGAATCAGAGGGTTGTACAGCACAGAAAGTGGCCATTCAGCCCATCGCATCAGTGCCAGCTCTCTGCAATAGTCACCCACTCAGCCTCATCCCCCTGCCCTTTTCCTGTCCCTTCTTCATTGGTTATTTTTTCAATTATTTAGTCACTTCCATTTTAAAAGCGATTATACATTTTGCTTCCATTCCGGTTTGTGATGGGGCATTCCAGTTCTTAATAACCTTCGGTGTAAAGTAAATTCCCCCAACCTCTGCCTTTTGAGCGTTTAGTAACATAGTAACATTAGGAGCAGGAGGGGGCCATTCGGCCCCTCGAGCCTGCTCTGCCATTCAATTAGATCGTGGGTGATCTGCACCCCAACAGCACTTTCCCACCTTGATTCCACGTCCCTCGATACACCTTTTTCACAAAATTCTATCGATCTCAGTCTTGAAAGTACAAATTGTCCCCGCATCCATTTTGGGGGAGAGAATACCCAATATCTGCTGCCTCTTGTGTGTGAAAGCGCTCCATAATTGTCCCCTTGTTCTTGATTTCCTGACCAGAGCAAATGGTTTATCAGTATCCACCCTATCAAAACCTTGTATCATTTTAAATACCTCAATTTGATCAGCCCTCAATCTGCGATGCACAGAAACTGTCCGCTTCACCTTATTCCATCCATCACACTGGCTTTTCGACATTACACAGGATATACGACCCAGAAACAGGCCATTCGGCCCAACCAGTCCATGCCGGCGTTTATGCTCCGCTCGAGCCTCCTCCCGTCTTTCCTCATCTAACTCTATCAGCGTAATAAGGGGTCACACATTTAAAATGGAGATGAGGAGGAATTTCTTCTCTCAAGAGGGGTCGTGAATCTTTGGAATTCTCGACTCCAGGGAGCTGTGGAGGCTGGGTCATTGAATATGTTTAAGGTGGAGAGAGACAGATTTTTGAGTGATAAGGGAGTAAAGGGTTATGGGGAACCGGCAGTGAAGTGGAGTTGAGGCCAAGATCAGATCGGCCATGATCTTATTGAAGAGCGGAGCAGGCTCGAGGGGCCAAATGGCCTACTCCTGCTCCTATTTCTTATGTTCTTTTGTTCATAATCCTCTATTCCCTTCTCCCCCATATGCTTGTCTAGCCTCCCCTTAAATGCATCGATACTCTTCGCTTCAACCACTCCCTGTGGCAGCAAGTTCCACATTCTCACCACGCTCTGGGTAAAGAAGTTTCTTCTGAATTCCCCATTGGATTTCTTGGTGACTATCTTATATTGATGCTCTTCCCCACAAGTGGAAACACTCTCTCTGTATCCACTCTATCAAAACCTTTCATAATTTTAAGCACCTGTATTAGGTCACCCCTCAGCCTTTTCTTTTCGAGAGAAAAGAGACCCAGCCTGTTCATCCTTTCCTGATGGATACAACCCCGTATGTACACGGAGCACCAAAGAAGACAGAACGAACTCAGAGACCACTGAGCAATCAAAAGTGGAATTAAAGTTGCTCAATAAATAAGCGATAAAGTTCTCAACACGTTACAACAGGTTATATGCCTGTAATCTGATCCAGGGGGGCCAGACAGTGTCAGATACATTGAAAATGAAACCAGCTTTCTAAGTGACCCCTAACCCAGAGTTTAACTCCGAACTTGTTCCCTCATACCTTACTTTGCTGAGCACAAATTACATGAATGATCAGAGAATGACATGGAATGTAGAGCACAGAAACAGGCCACTCGGCCCGAGAGGTCTATGCCGCAGTTTATGCTTCACACCAGCCCCCTCCCACCTTACTTGAACTTCGCGGCATTCACAGAAGTTTATGATATTCCTCGAAGCTGCCATTATTGCAGGTTTATTGGAGAGCAGCCCACACGATCTGTTTCTTATTATTATAACGAGCTTCCGGCCACATATCCGCAGCATAACTAAAACCGCCTATTTCCATCTCCGTAACATCGCCCGTCTCTGCCCCTGCCTCAATTCATCTGCTGCTGAAACCCTCATCCATACCTTTGTTGCCTCGAGACTTGACTACTCCAACGCACTCCTGGCTAGCCTCCCACATTCTACCCTACGTAAACTTGAGGTCATCCAAAACTCGGCAGCCCGTGTCCTAACTCGCATTAAGTCCCGCTCACCCATCACCCCCTGTGCTCGCTAACCTACATTGGCTCCCAGTTAAGCAACGCCTCGATTTCAAAATTCTCATCCTTGTTTTCAAATCCCTCCATGGCCTCGCCCCTCCCTATCTCTGAAATATCCTCCAGCCCCACAACCCCCCGCGATGTCTGCGCTCCTCTAATTCTGCCCTCTTGAGCATTCCTGATTATAATCACTCAACCATTGGTGGCTGTGCCTTCTGTTGCCTAGGCCCTAGCCTCTGGAACTCCCTGCCTAAACCTCTCTAACTCTTTTTCCTCCTTTAGGATGCTCCTTAAAACCTACCTCTTTGACCATAATTTCTTCTTATATGGCTCGATGTCAAATTTATTTGTTGTGTCTTATTTCACTGCTGTGAATCGCCTTGGGTCTTTTTACTATACTAGAGGCACTATATAATAAAAGTTGTTGTTGTTATACTCACTATAACATCTCTTATACACGGAGGACCTCAACACTCTCGAGTTCCTTACATCCCACAGTCTTCCCTTTACCTGCAATTTTCAGCCTTTTGAAACCCAAACGTATCATTAGCTAATCACGACTTCCCAACTTAGTTCATCACCTCTTTCCAAAGCTTGGCAATATCCTGCACTATGGCCTTTGACCTTTCGCCTAAGTCCCTCCGTTCATAAAATGAGCCGGACATGCGTGGCACCAGCAGGGTTTCCTAACACGGTCTCAACTCCGGAGGCCGGTCATTTTGGAGATGGAGCAGGCAGCCGGCACAGCACTGGAGAAGTTGAGCAAAGCAGCTGCTGAAGGAATGGTGGTGAGCAGCGATTCGAGGGAGCAGAGTGTTCAGGAGGCAAAGGCCATTAAGCCGTGTAATTGTCCCCGTGAGCCACTGTGAAACGGCAGCACGAAGTGGCAGCTTGATAAATGACTTGGTGCCTAGCAACGTGCCATAGCAACGGTGGACGTCAGACTCGATCATTGGCGAGGTGACTGTTCCAGTGCTCTCCTCGCCGGCCTCCCACCTGCCACCCTCTGTAAACCTGTGCTCATCCAGAACTCGTATCCTAACCTGCACCAAGCCCCGCTCACCCCTGTTGCTCAATGACCCGGTCCAGCAACACCTCGACTTTTAAATTCTCACCCTTGTTTTCAAATCCCTCCTCTCTGCATGGAAGCTAACCCTAAAGTGGGACCATGCAAAGATACACCACCATTGATTGTCAGCATTTCTAATTTCCTTCAGCAATTTGACGTACAGCCCACTAAGACCCTGCGAAGCACGGTTATTTCCGTAGATGCTTGAAAGACATATGTTAACTGCATAGGATATACAGCACCGAAACAGGCCATTCGGCCCAACCAGTCCATGCCGGCGTTTATGCTCCATTCGAGCCTCCTCTCGTCTATCCTCATCTAACTCTATCAGCATAACCCTCTATTCCCTGCTCCCTCATATGCTTGTCCAAGTACAAATAGTGGAAGAAGCGTACGAGAACTCAAGCCCCTCACTCACCCCTCCCTCCCTCCAACCACCGTCTGCCCCATCTGTGTCACAGACTGTAGATCCCACATCAGTCACCTTAGAACTCATATTAGTTTGGAAACAAGTCATTCTCAACTCCGGGGGACTGCCCAAGAAGAATATGCTTATCCAGCCTCCCCTTAAATGCATCTATACTATTCGCCTCAACCACTCCCTGTGGTAGCGAGTTCCACATTCTCACCATTCTCTGGGTAAAGAGGTTCCTTCTGAATTCCCTATTGAACATAAGAACATAAGAAACAGGAACAGGAGTAGGCCATTTGGCCCTTCGAGCCTGCTCCACCATTCAATACGATCATGGCTGATCTGATCATGGACTCGGATCCACTTCTCTGCCCACTCCCCATAACCCTTTACTCCCTTATTGGTTAAGAAACTGTCTATCTCTGTCTTAAATGTATTCAATGACCCAGCTTCCACAGCTCTCTGAGGCAGCGAATTCCACAGATTTACAATCCTCTGAGAGAAGAAATTCCTCCTCAGCTCAATTTTAAATGGGTGGCTGGCCCCTTCTTCTAAGCTTGGATTTCTTGGTGACTATCTTATATCGATGGCCTCTCGTTTTGCTCTTCCCCACAAGTGGAAGCATTCTCTCTGTATCCGCTCTATCAAAACGTTTCACAATTGTAAAGACCTCTATTAGGTCACCCCTTGGCCTTGAACGAGATGTTTCTGTCACAGTAACAGCCCTTGTAGTCTTACCTGTGTGAAAGTAAGGATTTGCTGTGTATGGAAATCCAAACGGAAGAGGTTGAGGGAGCGGAGGCGGGGCAGCCGGGAGGTATTTCGCTTTGCTTTCAATGATTGTGGAGCCCAGTAGATGGCTGGGAGAGTCGGACACGCAGGGGGCATTCTGAATGACGGCCGCCTCGTGTATCTCCTTAATGCTTTCACAGGGCCTTATGGTCTCTTTGCACTCCTTGAGCTCGTGGGCGGAACTCAGCACCTCAGTCTTCAGATTCTCGGGCTTTTCGTCGCCCCTCTCGGGATCGCTCTCCGAGTCCTTCATCTCCTCGTCGTTGCACTCGGCCACGCAGTCCCGCACCCGGGCCTCGGGGTGGTCCTTGACCTCGCTGGCGCACTGCATTTCTGTCCTGTGGTGGGCCATCTTCCTGGCGCCCTTGCGCCCGGGCTCCTTCTGCGGGGCGCTGCCGGGCAGGGCGTGGTTGAGCGACAGCAGCGGCGCCGTGTTGTGCCGCAGGACCAGCATGGCGTTGCGACGCGACAGCTCCTCCCGCAGGGGGTGGCCCTCGGGGATGTCGTGGATGCTACGCAGGGCAGGGTGGTCCGGCGGCAAGCCGGGGTGCAGCGACAACGGGTCGGCTCCGAGGATCCGCTGCCGGTGCATGTTCTCAAACTCCTTTTGGCGCAGTAGCTCGGCAGACATTTCAAGTCTAAAAGTGGGGGGGGGGGGGGGGGGAGGAAAAAAAGAGAGAATTTCTCAAACATTTGCAACCACCAGAGACATTCCTTCACAAAATGACTTTGCATCTGAAAATGTCTGCTGTAATTCAGATGGAAAGGTTGATGCCCATGTTGTCGCTTCACAGCGGCCAATCTGATCACTGGGACTTTTCTGTTGTGAAAAAATATGATTCTATTAATTAAAAGCTCTCAAGGGTGCTGGAAATCGAGTGTACTGTGCCAGAGCCAACAGCATCAGGGTAGGACTTCTGGTTTCGAGCCGGTCGTGTCACCTCCGAAATCACACATTGAAATCTAAGCACGATATATGGAACAGGCAAACTGAGTCACAAGGTCCGTCCAGATGGACAAGGCCTTTGGTCCACTTGATCTAGTCTTTCCCGAAGACCCACCTCACCATCTCCCCACTGGAACATCGAACTGTTTAATTGAGTCCAGGTGTCAGCTGTGGCTCAGTGGTCGAACTCTCGTTTCAGAGTCGGAAGGCTCTGGGTCCAAGTCCCACTCCGGAGACTTGAGCACATAAATCCAGGCTGACACTCCCAGTGTGGTACCGAGGGAACGCCGCACTGTCGGAGGTGCCGTCTATCGGATGAGACGTTAAACCGAGGCCCCCCCCCCCACCCCCCCATCAGCTCTCTCGGGTGGAAGCAAAAAGATCCCACGGCGCTATATCGAAGAAGAGCAGGGGGAGTTATCCCCAGGTGTCTTGGCCAATACTTATCCCTCAATCAACATCACAAAAACAGATGATCTGGGTCATTATCACATTGCTGTTTGTGGGAGCTTGCTGTGTGCAAATTGGCTGCCGCGTTTCCCACATTACAACAGTAACTACACACCAAAAAAGTGCTTTGAGACTGAGGTTGTGAAAGGCGCTATATAAATGCAAGTTCTTTCATTTTCCTTCCTGGTCGCCTGGTCCAATTGTTGCTTACCCTCTGTTAGAAAGATATAATGTTTGTTGCTCCAGTGGTCTTTTATTAGCCTGAACCTGAGCAAATCCCATCCACCCCTGGGTCACAGCTTCAGAGGACATAAGAACATAAGAAATAGGAGCAGGAGTCGGCCAGTTGACCCCTCACGCCTGCTCCGCCATTCAATAAGATCATGGCTGATCTGATCATGGACTCAGAACCACTTCCCCGCCCGTTCCCCATAACCCTTGACTCCCTTATTGCTCAAAAATCTGTCTATCTCCACCTTAAATATATTCAATGACCCAGTCTTCACAGCTCTCCGGGGCAGAGAATGCCACAGATTTACAACCCTCTGAGGGAAGAAATTCCTCCTCATCTCAGTTTTAAATCATCCTCTCTTAAGTTTAATCTTGGGTTTCTGCTCTCTTACAACTAATACGGCTGTTCTGAATCACTGATCATCTCCAGTTTGGTTTAGAGAGGGCGAGTTGTGTCTCCTTGTAACTGTGCGAAGAACATGGGTGGGGCGTAGCCCTCTGTGCACACGTACAATTCTTCCTTATCCAACCTCACAGCAACACAAGCACACAGTAAATAGCCGATAGGCACTGAAAATAGAGCCACCATCACATCCTTCAGTACCTGGAGCAGGGGCGACAGTACACCCTCTTCTCACTCACTCACACTTATCCTTCACCACATCTATCGCCTGTGCATGGACCTGCCTTTCTCTCGGGGGATCTCCTGCACTCCGCTGGTGGCAAAGGGACTCGCCTCTGCAAGGGCCCAGGGTTCGACCTGTGGCCTGTCTGAGGTTAGCCGGCCTTAGCCGAGGAGGCCCAGTCGGCAGCTTCTGCCGCAAAGTGTTTGTGGGCACCCGTGCGGACAGGCCCATGCTTGGTTGTGCAGCCCCGTGTGGTCGGATAGCCTGCCAACGAGGATGGCACATCAAGGTGGTGATGGACCAGGAGCGGAGAAAAAGTGACTCGTAGTTGAACGTGGGCCACAAAGCTGAGATAGTCACTAATAAGTCCAATAAAGAATTCAGGAGAGACTCGCGACCAGGGTGTGTGGTTGAGTCGAATAGCAGAGATGCATTTAAAGGGAAGCCAGATAAGTACATGAGGGAGAAAGGAATACAAGAATGTGCTCCTGGGGGGATATGAAGAGGGTGGGAGGAGCCTCATGTGGAGCATAAACACCGGCACGGAGCTGTTGGGCTGAATGGCCTGTAAATTCTGCTGCAACAACTTGTATTTATATAGCGCCTTTAACGTAGTAAAACGTCCACAGGCACTTCACAGAAGTGTTATAAGACCAAACAAAATTGACACCGGGCTACATAAGAAGAAATTATGGCAAAGGTAGGTTTTAGGGAATTTTCTAAAGGAGGAAAGAGAGGTAGAGGGGCGGAGAGGTTTAGGGAGGGAGTTCCAGAGTCTAGGCAGCTGAAGGCACGGACACCAATGGGGGAGTGAGGAAAATCAGGGATGCTCAAAAGGGCAGAATTTGAGGAGCGCAGATATCTCGGGGGGGGTTGTGAGGCTGAAGGAGATTGCAGAGATAGGGCGGGGCGAGGGCCATGGAGGGATTTGTAAACAAGGATGAGAATTTTGAAACGGAGGCGTTGCTTATCCGGGAGCCAATGTAGGTGAGCGAGCACAGGGGGTGATGGGTGAGCGGGACTTGGTGCGAGTTAGGACACAGGGCAGCCGAGTTTTGGATCACCTCAAGTTTACGTAGGGTAGAATGTGGGAGGCCAGCCAGGAGTGCGTTGGAGTAGTCAAGTCTAGAGGTAGCAAAGGCATGGACGAGGGCTTCAGCAGCCGACGAGCTGAGGCAGGGGCAGAGACGGGCGATGTTACAGAGGTGGAAAGAGGCGGTTTTAGTTCGATGTAAAGACAGACTAGGAATGGCATTGTGCTGGCTGTAGTGTTTGCAATACATTTCCTGTGATATTTGACAGACAACATTACACGGCTGAGGTTTAGCACAGAACCACTGAATGCAACACAGTGCATTCAGAAAGGCCAACATCGTTCACTTGATGCGTGACCAGCTGAGGATCTGATCTGACTGTTACAGCGGAGGCTGCAAGTGTGAGCTGGTGGTGCCAGTCTCCGGCGGGAAGTGCCAGGCTCCGATGGGTGGTGCCAGGCTCCAACGGGTGGTGCCAGTCTCCGGTGGGAAGTGCCAGGCTCCGGTGGGCGGTGCCAGGCTCCAGCGGGTGGTGCCAGTCTCTGACAGGTGGTGCCAGGCTCCAGCGGGCAGTGCCAGGCTCCAGCGGGCAGTGCCAGGCTCCAACGGGCGGTGCCAGTCTCCGGTGGGAAGTGCCAGGCTCTGGCGGGCGGTGCCAGGCTCCGACGGGTGGTGCCAGGCTCCAGCGGGCAGTGCCAGGCTCCGACGGGTGGTGCCAGGCACAAGGGGCACCCAGTTATTCATCGTCGCCATTCCTCAGCCTGTAGTAAGCAGGAAACATCTAGCCGATAAAGAGCTCGTATTAACACCGTGCTTACCTCGCCAGATTCTGCTTCCGTAGCATCTCCTGTTGCCGGGCAAACATTTCAGCCTGGGCGGGCTGCAAAAAGCCATAACCTGCAAGGATTTTACGAGAGTTCAGAGTGAGCAAGAATATTCATTTGTCCAATTATAACTTACATATTCTGCCTGCCAACTACAAAGACATACCTCCCAACACCCGATTCACTGCCCTTAAACCTCTGGTGTGATTTCAAAAATTATTTGCAACATGGTGCTTTTAAAGTGAATTCACCATTTAAAGAAAGACTTGCATTTATATGGTGCCTTTCTCGACCATCGGACGTCTCAAAGTGCTTTACAGCCAATGAAGTACTTTTTGGAGTGTAGTCACTGCTGTAATGTGGGAAACGCGGCAGCCCATTTGCGCACAGCAAGCTCCCACAAACAGCAACGCGATAATGTCAAGATGATCTGTTTTTGTTATATTGATTGAGGGATAAATATTGGCCAGGACACCGGGGAGAACTCCCCTGCTCTTCTTCGAAATAGTGCCATGGGATCTTTTACATCCACCTGAGAGAGCAGACGGGGTCTCGGTTTAACGTCTCATCTGAAAGACGGAATGAGATTTGTGAGCTTAATCCAGGCAGACACTCCCAGTGCAGTACCGAGAGAGTGCTGCACTGTCGGAGGTGCCAACCTCTGTATGAGACGTTAAACCGAGGCCCCCAGACTGCCTGTCGCAGTGGTTCAGGCCGACTTTGAAAATCCCTCATCACTGCTCGAAGGAGAGCAGGCAGTTCTCTCAGCGTCCTGGCCAACATTCCTCCCTTTACAAGTACCATCAGAAACAGGTTAACTGCTATATAAATACTGTGGCAACAAGAGTGGGTCAGAGGCTGGCTCCCCAAAACCTTTCCACCATCGACAAGGCACAAGTCAGGAGTGTGATGGAACACTCTCCACTTGCCTGGATGAGTGCAGCTCCAACAACACTCAAGAAGCTCGACACAATCCAGGACAAAGCAGCCCGTTTGATTGGCACCCCATCCCCCACCTTCAACATTCACTCCCTCCACCATCGGCGCACCGTGGCTGCAGTGTGCACCATCTACAAGATGCACTGCAGCAACTCGCCAAGGCTTCTTCGGCAGCACCTCCCAAACCCACGACCTCTACCACCTAGAAGGACAAGGGCAGCAGGTGCATGGGAACACCACCACCTCCACGTTCCCCTCCAAGTCACACACCATCCAGATTTCCTTCATTGTCACTGGGTCGGAATCCTGGAACTCCCTCCCTAACAGCACTGTGGGAGCACCTTCACCACACGGACTGCAGATTCAAGGTGGTGACTCACCACCACCTTCTATGGGGTGATTAGGGTTGGCCAATAAATGCCGGCCTTTTGGCTAAGATCTGCATAACTAACCTGACCAGCCACCATGACCTCCGGGTGGTTTCTCCCTGGTCAGGAAGGTATAGAAACATAGAAACATAGAAAATAGGTGCAGGAGCAGGCCATTCAGCCCTTCTAGCCTGCACCGCCATTCAATGAGTTCATGGCTGAACATGAAACTTCAGTACCCCCTTCCTGCTTTTTCGCCATAACCCTTGATCCCCCGAGTAGTAAGGACTTCATCTAACTCCCTTTTGAATATATTTAGTGAATTGGCCTCAACTACTTTCTGTGGTAGAGAATTCCACAGGTTCACCACTCTCTGGGTGAAGAAGTTTCTCCTCATCTCGGTCCTAAATGGCTTACCCCTTATCCTCAGACTGTGACCCCTGGTTCTGGACTTCCCCAACATTGGGAACATTCTTTCTGCATCTAACCTGTCTAAACCCGTCAGAATTTTAAACGTTTCTATGAGGTCCCCTCTCATTCTTCTGAACTCCAGTGAATACAATCCCAATTGATCCAATCTTTCTTGATAGGTCAGTCCCGCCATCCCGGGAATCAGTCTGGTGAACCTTCGCTGCACTCCCTCAATAGCAAGAATGTCCTTCCTCAAGTTAGGAGACCAAAACTGTACACAATACTCCAGGTGTGGCCTCACCAAGGCCCTGTACAACTGTAGCAACACCTCCCTGCCCCTGTATTCAAATCCCCTCGCTATGAAGGCCAACATGCCATTTGCTTTCTTAACCGCCTGCTGTACCTGCATGCCAACCTTCAATGACTGATGTACCATGACACCCAGGTCTCGTTGCACCTTCCCTTTTCCTAATCTGTCACCATTCAGATAATAGTCTGTCTCTCTGTTTTTACCACCAAAGTGGATAACCTCACATTTATCCACATTATACTTCATCTGCCATGCATTTGCCCACTCACCTAACCTATCCAAGTCACTCTGCAGCCTAATAGCATCCTCCTCGCAGCTCACACTGCCACCCAACTTAGTATCATCCGCAAATTTGGAGATACTGCATTTAATCCCCTCGTCTAAATCATTAATGTACAATGTAAACAGCTGGGGCCCCAGCACAGAACCTTGCGGCACTCCACTAGTCACTGCCTGCCATTCTGAAAAGTACCCGTTTACTCCTACTCTTTGCTTCCTGTCTGACAACCAGTTCTCAATCCACGTCAGCACACTACCCCCAATCCCATGTGCTTTAACTTTGCACATTAATCTCTTGTGTGGGACCTTGTCGAAAGCCTTCTGAAAGTCCAAATATACCACATCAACTGGTTCTCCTTTGTCCACTTTACTGGAAACATCCTCAAAAAATTCCAGAAGATTTGTCAAGCATGATTTCCCTTTCACAAATCCATGCTGACTTGGACCTATCATGTCACCATTTTCCAGATACACTGCTATGACATCCTTAATAATTGATTCCATCATTTTACCCACTACTGAGGTCAGGCTGACCGGTCTATAATTCCCTGTTTTCTCTCTCCCTCCTTTTTTAAAAAGTGGGGTTACATTGGCTACCCTCCACTCCATAGGAACTGATCCAGAGTCAATGGAATGTTGGAAAATGACTGTCAATGCATCCGCTATTTCCAAGGCCACCTCCTTAAGTACTCTAGGATGCAGTCCATCAGGCCCTGGGGATTTATCGGCCTTCAATCCCATCAATTTCCCCAACACAATTTCCCGACTAATAAAGATTTCCCTCAGTTCCTCTTCCTTACTAGACCCTCTGACCCCTTTTATATCCGGAAGGTTGTTTGTATCCTCCTTAGTGAATACCGAACCAAAGTACTTGTTCAATTGATCCGCCATTTCTTTGTTCCCCGTTATGACTTCCCCTGATTCTGACTGCAGGGGACCTACGTTTGTCTTCACCAACCTTTTTCTCTTTACATACCTATAGAAACTTTTGCAATCCGCCTTAATGTTCCCTGCAAGCTTCTTCTCGTACTCCATTTTCCCTGTCCTAATCAAACCCTTTGTCCTCCTCTGCTGAGTTCTAAATTTCTCCCAGTCCCCAGGTTCGCTGCCATTTCTGGCCAATTTGTATGCCACTTCCTTGGCTTTAATACTATCCCTGATTTCCCTAGATAGCCACGGTTGAGCCACCTTCCCCTTTTTATTTTTACGCCAGACAGGAATGTACAATTGTTGTACTTCATCCATGCGGTCTCTAAATGTCTGCCATTGCCCATCCACAGTCAACCCCCTAAGTATCATTCGCCAATCTATCCTAGCCAATTCACGCCTCATACCTTCAAAGTTACCCTTCTTTAAGTTCTGGACCATGGTCTCTGAAATTACTGTTTCATTCTCCATCCTAATGCAGAATTCCACCATATTATGGTCACTCTTCCCCAAGGGGCCTCGCACAATGAGATTGCTAATTAATCCTCTCTCATTACACAACACCCAGTCTAAGATGGCCTCCCCCCTAGTTGGTTCCTCAACATATTGGTCTAGAAAACCATCCCTTATGCACTCCAGGAAATCCTCCTCCACCGTATTGCTTCCAGTTTGGCTAGCCCAATCTATGTGCATATTAAAGTCACCCATTATAACTGCTACATCTTTATTGCATGCACCCCTAATTTCCTGTTTGATGCCCTCCCCAACATCCCTATTACTGTTTGGAGGTCTGTACACAACTCCTACTAACGTTTTTTGCCCTTTGGTGTTCTGCAGCTCTACCCATATAGATTCCACATCATCCAAGCTAATGTCTTTCCTAACTATTGCATTAATCTCCTCTTTAACCAGCAATGCTACCCCACCTCCTTTTCCTTTTATTCTATCCTTCCTGAATGTTGAATACCCCTGAATGTTGAGTTCCCAGCCCTGATCATCCTGGAGCCACGTCTCCGTAATCCCAATCACATCATATTTGTTAACATCTATTTGCACAATTAATTCATCCACCTTATTGCGGATACTCCTTGCATTAAGACACAAAGCCTTCAGGCTTGTTTTATTAACACCCTTTGTCCTTTTAGAATTTTGCTGTACAGTGGCCCTTTTTGTTCTTTGCCTTGGGTTTCTCTGCCCTCCACTTTTCCTCATCTCCTTTCTGTCTTTTGCTTTTGGCTCCTTTTTGTTTCCCTCTGTCTTCCTGCATTGGTTCCCATCCCCCTGCCATATTAGTTTAAATCCTCCCCAACAGCACTAGCAAACACTCCCCCTAGGACATTGGTTCCAGTCCTGCCCAGGTGCAGACCGTCCGGTTTGTACTGGTCCCACCTCCCCCAGAACCGGTCCCAATGCCCCAGGAATTTGAATCCCTCCCTGCTGCACCACTGCTCAAGCCACGTATTCATCTGCGCTATCCTGCGATTCCTACTCTGACTATCACGTGGCACTGGTAGCAATCCCGAGATTACTACTTTTGAGGTCCTACTTTTTAATTTAGCTCCTAGCTCCTTAAATTCGTTTCGTAGGACCTCATCCCTTTTTTTGCCTATGTCGTTGGTACCAATGTGCACCACGACAACTGGCTGTTCTCCCTCCCATTTCAGAATGTCCTGCACCCGCTCCGAGACATCCTTGACCCTTGCACCAGGGAGGCAACATACCATCCTGGAGTCTCGGTTGCGGCCGCAGAAACGCCTATCTATTCCCCTCACAATTGAATCCCCTATCACTATCGCTCTCCCACTCTTTTTCTTGCCCTCCTGTGCAGCAGAGCCAGCCACGGTGCCATGAACTTGGCTGCTGCTGCCCTCCCCTGATGAGTCATTCCCCTCAACAGTACCCAAAGCGGTGTATCTGTTTTGCAGGGGGATGACCGCAGGGGACCCCTGCACTACCTTCCTTGCTCTACTCTTCCTGCTGGTCTTCCATTCCCTATCTGGCTGTGGACCCTTTCCCTGCGGTAAGACCAACTCACTACACGTGATACTCACGTCATTCTCAGCATCGTGGATGCTCCAGAGTAAATCCACCCTCAGCTCCAACTCCGTAACGCGGACCGTCAGGAGCTGGAGGCGGATACACTTCCCGCACACGTAGTCGTCAGGGACACCGGAAGCGTCCCTGAGTTCCCACATGGTACAGGAGGAGCATAACACCCGACCGAGCTCTCCTGCCATGACTTAACCCTTAGATACACTTAAACTGGTAATAACAATGTTAAAAGTTACTGACCAATATAAGAAGAAAAAGAAAAACTACTCACCAATCACCAGCCAATCACTTACCCCCTAGGCTGTGACGTCACCTTTGTATCTTTGCCTTCTCCCTGTAGCTGCACCGGCACGCCTCTCGCCGACCCCGGACTCGCGCTGCTCCGAGCTCCCGCCTCCTCGACTGACTGCTCGAACTGCCCGACTCCCGCTGGCCTTTATAGGCCTCTCGCCGACCCCGGACTCTCGCTGCTCCGAGCTCCCGCCTCCTCGACTGACTGCTCGAACTGCCCGACTCCCGCTGGCCTTTATAGGCCTCTCGCCGACCCCGGACTCGCGCTGCTCCGAGCTCCCGCCTTACATTTTTGTAAACAGGAGGTGGGTGGGATGGCTTGACCCATCCACCTCCACGGAGGTGTGTGGGGGACCTGACCCATCCACCTCCATGGCACGAACCTGGTATTGCAGTACTTCCAGGAACGGTGCAGTGGCTCTAGGCCTTTTGGCTAAGAGCATTGGCGCAGAGTGATCCTTGACTGGTGCAGGGTGACCTCTGGCGTTTGTGACTTGACAAAGAATTGGAAACGATTGGCTACGAATTTATTAAAAAAAAAAAATAAATAAATAAATGCCGGCCTCTCGGCCTTTTGGCTAAGATCAAGTGTAGTACCGTTTCTGACCAGCCACCATGACCCCAGGGTGGTTCCTCCCTGGTCAGGAAGGTATATGCTTGCATTTTTGGAAACAGGAGGTGGGTGGGGAGGTTTGACCCATCCACCTCCACGGAGGTGTGTGGGGGACCTGACCCATCCACCTCCATGGCACGAACCTGGTATTGCAGTACTTCCAGGAACGGTGCAGTGGCTCTAGGCCTTTTGGCTAAGAGCATTGGCGCAGAGTGATCCTTGGCATGTGCAAGGTGACCTCTGGCGTTTGTGATTTGACAAAGAATTGGAACGATTGGCTACGAATTGATTTAAAAAAAATAAATAAATAAATAAATGCCGGCCTTGGAGGCGACGCCCACATCCCGGAACGAATAAAAAAATCCTGGTTATTAACCTCACTGCTACTTGTGGGGTCCTGTCTGCATGCAAATTGCATGCCTGATTACAGTCACTGCAATTCATTTTTAGTGTGTGAAACACTTTGAGATATTCTATATAATATGCGGTTTCTTTCCCACTGCACCTCAAATTTTAAAAGTTGCCCAGTTAGTTTCTGCTTTATTCTGAGATTGCTGCAAGTTAAGTGTGGCTGGTTCTGAAGGCATCACTTTTATTTTTACTCCCCCCCCACTCCTCCCCTCATGGCACAGACTCATTCCTGGGTAAAGGCTTCCACCAGCCCCAGCAGGCTTCCAGCTGGCCACTCCACGCGTGGGCCGAGATTGTGAGCGAAAGTGGACTATTCAACCAAGGGTGGCATCACAGCGGAGCCTTGGTCCACCTGACCGACTGACCACCATCCTGGGCCAGGGAGATTAAAAAGAGAGTTCCCCTCCAGTAAATAATCATCGTCATAGGCAGTCCCTCGAAACGAGGATGACTTGCTTCCACGCCAAAAAAGGATGAGTTCACAGCTAATATTCCAGATCCTGAACTACATGTTGAAGGGTGGAAGATGCCTGTGCGTGGATTTTTTTAACGTGTGGTGGCCGTTGCACACCAGCCACCACACGGGCTTGACAGAGCTAGGTCTTGGTCCAGTGGCAAGGATTAACTAAGATGACTGGAGACCAGCTCTGCTGCACGGACTTAGTGCGCACACATATCGCAGTGTGGGCTGGCCCGTGCTGCCCCTGGGCCCCTGGCCCCGAACTCACACCTCCCCTGGGCCTGATCACATCCCTCCACAGTCTCTCGCCGCCCCTGCTGTATCTGCCTGTGCTCCAATCACTGACCTGGACCTATGTCATGTGAAATAATAAAGACAATTCCTTTTGCACTCACCTGGAGTCTGGCACAGGGTCGAATGCACTCCTAGGAATGGAGGCCGTAGGTGGGGACCTAAAGCGATGTGTGGTGCATTCTGAGGTGAAAGCAAAGGGTTTGCGTGCGACATTTCCCTGGAAAGAAAAAAAGACAAAGAAAAAAAGGAGTTAGACAAAAAAGTTTTAATCACCTCGGTGCAATTCTGAAAGTGGTGTGATCTTTGCATCTACCAATTGCACTGGTAACGGCCACTCCTAGCTTTCCGCCTTCAAATATTGCTTCAAATCACTGCCCTAAAGATTTTTTTTACCTTCCTTTTTGTTAAGCTTGTAGGTAAAGCTAAATTGTAAACGGACGAACAAACTGCACATAAAATTTGTCCAGATTCCAGGACCGGAGAATTTTAGCTATAAGGAAAGATTGGATAGGCTGGGGTTGCTCTCTTTGGAACAGAGGAGGCTGAGGGGAGACCTTATTGAGGTGTATAAAATTCTGAGGGGCCTAGATAGAGTGGATAGGATGGACCTATTCCCCTTAGCAGAGGGATCAACAACCAGGGGGCGGAGATTTAAATTAATTGGTCGGAGCCTTAAGAGGGGATTTGAGGAGGGTGGGGGTCTGGAACTCGCTGCCTGAAAGGATGGTAGAGACAGAAACCCTCATCACATTTAAAAAGTACTTGGATGTGCACTTGAAGTGCCGTAACCTACAGGGCTACGGACCCAGAGCTGGAAAGTTGGATTAGGCTGGATAGCTCTTTGTCAAATGGCCTCCCTCTGTGCTGTAAACCTCTGTGATTCGATGATTCCCGTCACATTATCTCTTCAGAGCCACGCACTGTGCCGCCATTCGGGTCTGTCAAAAATGGCCGCTTCGTCAGTTTGCAAAATTTGGACGGCGTGCCTGAATAATGAAGTGAGTGAGTAGGCAGTTAACTAGGTTCAATCCCCCCCCCCCCACTCCACCCCACCCCGCGCCCCAATCCCGCTGGAACAAGCAACAGAGCCTCAGCCTCTAAGGGTGAGGGATGGGAGAAAATCAGTGAGGGTGCAAAGGCCTGGTCTTCACCCAGTGGCCTGTACTTGATGCGAATGCATGTAGCAGTCGAGCCAGAGCACGACTGGGCTCGGCTACCCACGGACAAGTACCCTGGCGACATTCCCTGGCAAGGCTTGCACGTGGCGAATGGCTACTTGAGCAACTATTGGGAGGGCTACCAGCGTCCATGGAAGGCTCACGAGGTTGATTCCTGAGATGAGGGGGTTGACTTATGAAGGAAGGTTGAACAGGTTGGGCCTCTACTCATTGGAGTTTAGAAGAACGAGGGGTGATCGCATTGAAATATATAAGATTCTGAGAAGGCTCGACAGGGTGGATGCAGAGAGGATGTTTCCCCTCGTGGGGGAATCTAAAACTAGGGGGGGGGTGCCATAGTCTCAGAATAAGGGGTCGCTCATTTAAAGCGGAGATGAGGAGGGAATTCTTCTCTCAGAGAGAGTCGTGAATCTTTGGAATTCTCTGCCCCAGAGAGCTGTGGAGGCTGGGTCATTGAGTATATTTAAATACTGGAAAGACCTTAGCAGGTCAGGCAGCAACTGTGGAGGCAGAAATGAGAGTTACCGTTTCAGGCCGGTGACCTGTCGTCAGATTTTTCTATGTTGGTTACTTCTAAACCAAGAAAGACTTGCATTTATATAGGGCCTTTCATGACCACTGGACGTCTCAAAGCTCTTTACAGCCAATGAAGTACTTTTGGAGTGTAATCACTGTTGTAATGTGACAATGACCAGATAATCTGTTTTTGTTATGCTGATTGAGGGATAAATATTGGCCCAGGACACCGGGGATAACTCCCCTGCTCTTCTTCGAAATAGTGCAGATAGGGGCCTCGGGGTCATTGAATATATTTAAGGTGAAGAGAGACAGATTTTTGAATGATAGGGGAGTCAAGGGTCATGGGGAGCGGGCGGGGAAGTGGAGCTGAGTCATGATCAGATCAGCCATGATATTGAATGGCGGAGCAGGCTCGAGGGGCCGTATGGCCGACTCCTACTCCCATTCCTCGTGTTCTTATGTAACTCTACAAAGTGCCAATGCCTTAAGTGAAGGAGAAAATTCACAGGGGAGGGAAAGAAAAATCAGATAGCACCCAGTAACTGAAAATATGCACCCATTACTGCCAACATTCCCTTGCTTGTAGGTTACAATTTCACATAAACACTCAAATTCTGAAATATCCTGACATGTTTGGCGGTCCTGTGCAAGGTGTTTAATTATTAACAATGTCTGTCTAAGTAGCAGGTGTGCGTGCGGCACTTTTCCAGCACCAGCTCCGCAGGGAGATGAGGCCCGTGTTATCAATATTTAAAATAGCCTGCAACCTTCTTCTGACCAAAACCCTTAACAACTGTTACCTCGATAACAACACACTTTGCTGATGAGCACCAGAAAAATACAATTACTGAATGAAAAATGCTGTTCGAACTGCTGCAGACTTTTTTTTTGCTAGTCAAGCTATTTTCATGATTTGAGAGAAATATTGACAAACATATTAAACTAGTGCACTCGACAGCCTTAGCCGCGAGGTTAGCAACTTTAGGCCTTGCCACCGCTCCCATTTTCTCAGCCAGCCATTGCTGGTGATGGAAGATGGTGGCACCGGAGCCAGTGGGAGTGAAGGATAGTGCTTGGAGTGTGGATCTCCGAAACAGCCGGCAGGATGGTCCATACCCCTGGGGTCCTCCCGCCTTTCTCCCCCACATTCCCGGGCCATGGGAGCCTTCTCCTCTTTGCCAGATTACCCATGCTTTCCTTCTCCCTCTGCTATTCGGCTGTGACCATTTACGCCTCCTCTGGACCCATCTTTACTTGTCCCATTACCGACCCCTTTTGCCTTGTACCTTGAATGAGAGGCGATCTCATTGAAATATGTAAGATTCTGAGGGGGATTGGCAGGGTAGATGCTGAGAGGCTGTTTCACCTGGCTGGAGAGTCTAGAACTAGAGGACATAGTCTCAGGATAAGGGGAGAATTAGAGGAGCAGAATTAGAGGAGCGCAGACATCTCAAGGGGTTGTGAGGCTGGGGGAGATTCAACATCATAGGCGGTCCCTCGAAACGAGGATGACTTGCTTCCACGCCGAAAAGGGATGAGTTCACAGGTGTTTCAATGAAGGACCTGATATTCCGGATCCAGAACTATATCCTGAAGGGCGGGAGATGCCTGTGCGTGAGTTTGTTTTAACGTGTGGTGGCCGTTGCACACCAGCCACCACACGGGCGTGACAGAGCTAGGGTCTTGGTCCAGTGGCAAATTGGTCCAGTGGCAAAGGTTATGACAGAGATATGGAGGGCCGAGGCCATGGAGGGATTTGAAAACAAGGATGAGAATTTTGAAATCGAGGCGTTGCTGAAACGGAAGCCAATGTACATCAGCGAGCAAAGGGGCGATCGGTGAGAGGGACTTCGTGCGAGTTAGCCGAGTTTTGGATCACCTCTAGTTTACTTTGGGTAGAATGTGGGAGGCCAGCCAGGAGTGCGTTGGAGTAGTCAAGTCTAGTCAAGTCATGGAGAAAAGAAGTCCCGAGGGATGGCAATTCATCTAAATCTGGCTGTGCTGTGTTGCCCCCAAGGTCAGATAGCCATGATCTCGAGGCTCGCACATCAAGAATTTGCCGCTGGGATGAACTACCAGATATTAACCGACACCTCTGGGACTGTAGCCCAGCACAAGCCTGTGTCTTCCACAGAGAAAGGAGAAAAGAATCTTTAACTATCAAGAGCGCAAACCACAGGTGGCCAGATCTCATCTCCAATTATCTGTTAGTCGAATAAAGGAGGTGTTACTTTGGTCGCCATTAGTAAACGGTAGAGCTGTAGTGCTTCAGAAAGCAGTACCAGTGGCTGTATTTTTTTTAGTCTTTGTGTTTGCAAGACAGAAGAAAATCCATAATACAAGTATTGCAACTCATTACGAAAATACCAGGCGTGGAACTGAAAGGAAAATTATCAATTCTACCACTTAGCAATACTTTCAGCTTTTAGCAAACCACCTGGTGTAACACTTTCAGTGACATGAGCCATTAGCCTTCAGTTCATACTATCAGTGATATCTTATCTGTGTTAGAATGGTCAAGTGATGAATGGACCTGCCATCATGGCCCGCAGTCTCACTCGCGAGATTACCATCTCCCGTCTCAGGATCACAAACTCACGTGCTCATAATTCCAAGCTTGTCTTTATTCAGCTTGGCTCAGCGGGTAGCACTCCCGCCTCTGAGTTAAGCCTGACGTGAGGCTCCCGAAGCAAACGCTCTACTTGGAACTCCTTCGCGGCAAGCGAGCCAAAGGTGGGCAGAGTAAACGTTACAAGGACACCCTCAAAGCCTCCCCGATAAAGTGCAACATCCCCACTGACACCTGGGAATCCCTGGCCAAAGACCGCCCTAAGTGGAGGAAATGCATCGCCGAGAGCATGCAGAAACCAAGCGCAGGCAGCGGAAGGAGCGTGCAGCAAACCTGTCCCACCCACCCTTTTCCTCAACGACTATCTGTCCCACCTGTGACAGGGACTGTGGTTCTCGTATTGGACTGTTTGGCCACCTAAGGACTCATTTTTAGAGTGGAAGCAAGTCTTCCTCGATTCCGAGGAACTGCCTATGATAATGATGTGGGTTCAAATCCCGACCCAGAGACTTGAGCCTATGAGCCTGGGTTGGCATTTGAGTGAGTACTGACGGAGTGCCGCACTGCCACAGGTGGCACCTTTCGGAGGAGACGTTAAACTGAGGTTCCGTCTCCCTGTTCAGGTGGATGGAAAAGGTCCCATGCAACGTTGCCACTAAACTGCGTGGCTGCACAGTGATCTGGAGGTCCCGCACGGGCTACTTTCCAGCTGTACAATGAGAGCACCACCGCCTGCAAGTTCCCCTCTGAGTCACACACCATCCTGACTTGGAAGTATATCGGCCGTTCCTTCAGCGTCGCTGGGTCAGAACGCTCCCTAACAGCACTGTGGGAGCACCTTCACCACACGGACTGCAGAGGTTCAAGAAGGGGGCTCACCACCATCTTCTCGAGGGCAATTAGGGATGGGCAATAAATGCCGGCAACGCCCACATCCCGGATCGAATTTTTAAAAAATGCACATTCGATGAAATCGCCCGTTGAAAGGGCCGGGCAGTCAGAAGAAAATTAGCATGGACATTTTATTTTGAAGAACAGTCGGTGGAGTCGGGAGTTTGGGCGGCAGATCGGAGAGGCCAATAAAGGCCCAGCGAGAGCAGGAGTCCGGGGAGTTCGAGGAGGCGGGAGTTCGGGCGGCAGATCGGAGAGGCCTATAAAGGCCCAGCGAGAGCAGGAGTCCGGGGAGTTCGAGGAGGCGGGAGTTCGGGCGGCAGATCGGAGAGGCCTATAAAGGCCCAGCGAGACCAGGAGTCCGGGGAGTTCGAGGAGGCGGGAGTTCGGGCGGCAGATCGGAGAGGCCGATAAAGGCCCAGCGAGAGCAGGAGTCCGGGGAGTTCGAGGAGGCGGGAGTTCGGGCGGCAGATCGGAGAGGCCTATAAAGGCCCAGCGAGAGCAGGAATCCGGGGAGTTCGAGGAGGCGGGAGTTCGGGCGGCAGATCGGAGAGGCCTATAAAGGCCCAGCGAGAGCAGGAGTCCGGGGAGTTCGAGGAGGCGGGAGGGAAGGCAAAAAAGAAGTAGAAAGAAATCGAAAGGTGACGTCAAAGCCAAGGGGGTAAGTGATTGGCTGGTGATTGGTAAGTAGCTTTTCTTTTTTCTTCTCTTTCTCAGTAAGTAACCTTAAGCATTGTTGTTGCCAAATTAAGTTTATCTAAGGGTTAAGTCATGGTAGGACAGCTCGGACATGTGTTATGTAGGAAGTCAGGGACGCTTCCGGTGTCCCTGACGACTACATGTGTGGGAAGTGCATCCGCCTCCAGCTCCTGATGGACCGCATTGCGGCACTGGAGCTGAGGGTGGATTCACTCTGGAGCATCCACGATGCTGAGAATGACGTGAATAGCACGTTTAGTGAGTTGTTTTTACCGCAGGGAAAGGGTACACAGCCAGATAGGGAATGGGTGACCAACAGAAAGAGCAGTGCAAGGAAGGTAGTGCAGGGGTCCCCTGCGGTCATCCCTCTGTAAAACAGATACACCGCTTTGAGTACTGTTGAGGGGGATGACTCATCAGGGGAGGGTAGCAGCAGCCAAGTTCATGGCATCGTGGGTGGCTCTGTTGCACAGGAGGGCAGGAAAAAGAGTGGGAGAGCGATAGTGATAGGGGATTCAATTGTAAGGGGAATAGATAGGCGTTTCTGCGGCCGCAACCGAGACTCCAGGATGGTATGTTGCCTCCCTGGTGCAAGGGTCAAGGATGTCTCGGAGTGGGTGCAGGACATTCTGAAAAGGGAGGGTGAACAGCCAGTTGTCGTGGTGCATATAGGTACCAACGATATAGGTAAAAAATGGGATGAGGTCCTACGAGACGAATTTAGGGAGCTAGCAGCTAAATTAAAAAGTAGGACTTCAAAAGTAGTAATCTCAGGATTGCTACCAGTGCCACGTGCTAGTCAGAGTAGGAATCGCAGGATAGCTCAGATGAATACGTGGCTTGAGGAGTGGTGCAGAAGGGAGGGATTCAAATTCTGGGGGAGGTGGGACCAATATAAACCGGACGGTCTGCACCTGGGCAGGACCGGAACCAATGTCCTGGGGGAGTGTTTGCTAGTGCTGTTGGGGAGGAGTTAAACTAATGTGGCAGGGGGATAGGAACCTATGCAGGGAGACAGAGGGAAATAAAATGGAGTCAGATGCAAAAGATAGAAAGGAGAATAGTAAAAGTGGAGGGCAGAGAAACCCAAGGCAAAAAACAAAAAGGACCACATTACAGCAAAATCCTAAAGGGGCAAAGTGTGTTAAAAAGACAAGCCTGAAGGCTCTGTGCCTCAATGCGAGGAGTATTCGGAATAAGGTGGACGAATTAACTGCGCAGACAGCAGTTAACGGATATGATGTAATTGGCATCACGGAGACATGGCTCCAGGGTGACCAAGGCTTGGAACTCAACATCCAGGGGTATTCAACATTTAGGAAGGATAGGCAGAAAGGAAAAGGAGGCGGGATGGCGTTGCTGGTTAAAGAGGAAATTAATGCAATAGTAAGGAGGGACATTAGCCTGGATGATGTGGAATCGGTATGGGTGGAGCTGCGGAATACCAAAGGGCAGAAAACGCTAGTGGGAGTTGCGTCCAGACCACCAAGCAGTAGTAGTGAGGTTGGGGACAGAATCAAACAAGAAATAAGGGATGTTTGCAATAAAGATACAGCAGTTATCATGGGCGACTTTAATCTGATTGGGCAAACTGGTAGCAATACAGTGGAGGAGGATTTCCTGGAGTGTATTAGGGATGGTTTTCTAGACAATATGTCGAGGAACCAACTAGAGAGCTGGCCATCCTAGACTGGGTGATGTGTAATGAGAAGGGACTAATTAGCAATCTTGTGTGAGGTCCCTTGGGGAAGAGTGACCATAATATGGTAGAATTCTTTATTAAGATGGAGAGTGACAAAGTTAATTCGGAAACTAGGGTCCTGAACTTAAGGAAAGGTAACTTCGACGGTATGAGGCGTGAATTGGCTAGAATAGACTGGCAAAGGATACTTAAAGGGTTGACGGTGGATAAGCAATGGCAAACAATGGGAAGGATCACATGGATGAATTTCAGCAATTGTACATCCCTGTCTGGAGTAAAAATAAAACGGGGAAGGTGGCTCAACCGTGGTTAACAAGGGAAATTAAGGATAGTGTTAAAACCAAGGAAGAGGCATATAAATTGGCTAGAAAAAGCAACAAAACTGAGGACTGGGAGAAATTTAGAACTCAACAGAGGAGGACTAAGGGGTTCATTAAGAGGAGGAAAATAGAGTATGAGAGGAAGCTTGCAGGGAACATAAAAACTGACTGCAAAAGCTTCTATAAATATGTGAAGAGAAAAAGATTAGTGAAGACAAATGTAGGTCCCTTGCAGACGGATTCAGGTGAATTTATAATGGGGAACAAAGAAATGGCAGATCAACTGAACAAATACTTTGGTTCTGTCTTCACGAAGGAAGACACAAATAACCTTCCGGATGTACTAGGGGACCGAGGGTCTAGTGAGGAGGAGGAACTCACTATCCTAATATCCTTATTAGGCGGGAAATTGTGTTGGGGAAATTGATAGGATTGAAGGCCGATAAAACTCCGGGGCCTGATAGTCTGCATCCCAGAGTACTTAAGGATGTGGCCCTAGAAATAGTGGATGCATTGGTGATCATTTTCCAATAGTCTATCGACTCTGGACCAGTTCTTATGGACTGGAGGGTAGCTAATGTAACACCACTTTCTAAAAGAGGAGGGAGACAGAAAATGGGTAATTATAGACCGGTTAGCCTGACATCAGTGGTGGGGAAAATGTTGGAATCAATTATTAAAGATGAAATAGCAGCGCATTTGGAAAGCAGTGACAGGACTGGTCCAAGTCAGCATGGATTTATGAAAGGGAAATCATGCTTGACAAACCTTCTGGAATTTTTTGAGGATGTAACTAGTAGAGTGGACAAGGGAGAACCAGTGGATGTGGTGTATTTGGACTTTCAAAAGACTTTTGACAAGGTCCCACACAAGAGATTGGTGTGCAAAGTCAAAGCGCATGGTATTGGGGGTAATGTACTGACGTGGATAGAGAACTGGTTGGCAACAGGAAGCAGAGAGTCGGGATAAACGGTTCCTTTTCAGAATGGCAGGCAGTGACTAGTGGAGTGCCGCAGGGCTCAGTGCTGGGACCCCAGCTATTTACAATATACATTAACGATTAAGATGAAGGAATTGAGTGTAATATCTCCAAGTTTGCAGATGACACTAAACTGAGTGGCGGTGTGAGCTGTGAGGAGGACGCTAAGAGGCTGCAGGGTGACTTGGACAGGTTAGGTGAGTGGGCAAATGCATGGCAGATGCAGTATAATGTGGATAAATGTGAGGTTATCCACTTTGGGGGCAAAAACACAAAGGCAGAATATTATCTGAATGGCGGCAGATTAGGAAAAGGGGAGGTGCAACGAGACCTGGGTGTCATGGTTCATCAGTCATTGAAAGTGGGCATGCAGGTACAGCAGGCGGTGAAGAAGGCAAATGGTATGTTGGCCTTCATAACTAGGGGATTTGAATATAGGAGCAGGGATGTCTTACTGCAGTTGTACAGGGCCTTAGTGAGGCCTCACCTGGAATGTTGTGGTCAGTTTTGGTCTCCTAATCTGAGGAAGGACACTCTTGCTATTGAGGGAGTGCAGCGAAGGTTCACCAGACTGATTCCCGGGATGGCTGGACTGACATATGAGGAGAGACTGGATCAACTGGGCCTTTATTCACTGGAGTTTAGAAGGATGAGAAGGGATCTCATAGAAACGTATAAGATTCTGACAGGACTGGACTGGTTAGATGCGGGAAGAATGTTCCCGATGTTGGGCAAGTCCAGAACCAGGGGACATAGTCTTAGGATAAGGGGCAGGCCATTTAGGACTGAGATGAGGAGAAACTCCTTCACTCAGAGAGTTGTTAACCTGTGGAATTCCCTGCCGCAGAGAGTTGTTGATGCCAATTCATTGGATATATTCAAGAGGGAGTTAGATATGGCCCTAATGGCTAAGGGGATCAAGGGGTATGCAGAGAAAGCAGGAAAGGGGTACTGAGGGAATGATCAGCCATGATCTTATTGAATGGCGGTACAGGCTCGAAGGGCCGAATGGCCTGCTCCTGCATCTATTTTCTATGTTTCTATGTTTCTCAGAACAGGAAGCTTATCGCGCAATTTTCGTGTCCTCAGGAACTCCCGAAGCATTTCACAGCTAATGAATAAATTTTGAACTGTCGTCACAATATTGTATTTGCGCACAGCAAGTTTCCACAAACAGCAGTGAGATGAATAATCAGGTAGTCTGTTTTGGTGGTGTTGGTTGAGGGATGGATGTCGGCCAGGCCACGAGGAGAACTGCCTTGCTCTTCCACGAATATTGCCATGAGTGTAATGTATGCACCTGTATGGTCACAGGTTTGCAGAGCTGTTGCTCCGAGCCACGGTGTCCCAGGAGCACGCGGTGCCCAAAGGTATGCTCACGGCCTTCTGCGAGAGGTGGGCGCCGGAGGGACTGGAGTGCATCATCACCCCCGGGAACCAAATTTTAATTTGTTTTAAGTTTACCGTCCAAAGTTCAAGTGGTTTATTTTGACAGTTTTAGTGTTCTCCCCCCACTCCCCTTTAATCAGGGGCACTTGATTAATGTTTAAAATAGTTGTAGAGCTGTTGCCGACTGCCTGCCTCTCTTCCGCGGTTACGTTCGAGCCAGGGTGTCCCTGGAGATAGAGCACGCGATGTCCATCGGTACGCTCGCGGCCTTCCGCGAGAGGTGGACGCCGGAGGGACTGGAGTGCATCACCCCCGGCAACCAAATTCTAATTTGATCCGTTTAATGTAAAAAATGTAATTTGTCAGTTTTAATGCTCCTTTAATAAGGGGGCACTTGATTTATAGTTTCAACTTGAAATAGCTGTGGAGCTGTTGCATTGTGAGTGGCTTCGCCAGTCACGTGATGTTCACAAGACTCAATAAAACCCCAGGCAGTTGGGTTCAGGGGATCCATGATGAGGCATGCAGTTGTGAGCCTGGTGGATGAACTGGTAAATATGTAGTGTGATTGTTAAACCTTTGCTAATAAACCAACTAGTTCTTAATAGCAATGTGTTATGAATGCTTCAGCAAAGAACCCACGAAGCAAATACATTACAACAGGAACTTTTGCATCCACCGGAGAGGGCCAATGGGACCTCAGTTTAATGTCTAATCTGAAAGACGGCACCTCCGACAGTGCAGCACTCCCTCAGTACTGCACTCGCGTGGCAGCCTGGAGTATGAGCTCAGGTCACTGGAATGGGGCACAAACCTTCTGACCTTCTGAAGCAAGAATGCTGCCACTCAGCCAACCTTTACACCAACACCCAATCTCCACACAGGTTCCAGAATAACCGTGGTAGTGCCCTGCAAAAGGGACATCTCCCATCTCATCTGGAGAATGGTGTTCGGGTCATTCGCAGACCTGGAAGAGGAATTTCTGCCTGTTCTGAGAGGAGCAAGTTTGTTTGTTTCAATCTGATTGTCTGAGAGGAGGTGGGGGGGTGGGGGTGGGGTGGTGGTGAAGCGGGGGTGGGGGACAGAGTAAGAAGGCAACTGGGCTGGGAGGCGGAACCTGTCTGGCATAACTTAAAGGAAAGTGTCCTTGACTTATGCTGCACTGGGGCTGTACTGTATTTGCTTCGTGGGTTCTTTGCTTAAGCTTAAGAATTCATAGCAACGCATTGCTGTTAAGAACTAGTTGGTTTATTAGCAAAAGGTTTAGCAATCACACTGCACATTACCGGTTCATCCACCAGGCTCACAACCACCTGCCTCATCGCGGATCCCCCGAACCCAACTGGCTGGGGTTTTATTGAGTCTTGTGAACATCACGTGACTGACTAAGCCACTCCCAACTCAACAGCTCCACAACTCTTTTGTTGCAAAAGAAAAATAAACATGAAATCAAGTGCCCCCTTATTAAAGTGGGGGGGAGACATGCAAAACATTTTACAAGTGCCCCTTTTTTGGTTTTGTTTTTGTTTTTTGGGGAGTGGGGGGGGGGGGGGTTTGGGCACTAAAACCACAAATTATACAAGTGCCCCCTGGCTAAAATGGGTGGGGGACACTAAAACCCGGAAATAAAACAAATTAAACTTTAAAACATATCAAATCAAATTAAAATTGGGTTGCCAGGGGTGATGATGCACTCCAGTCCTTCCGGCGCCCACCTCTCGCGGAAGGCCGCAACAACAGCTCCACAACTCTTTTGGGGGGGGAACAAAATAAACATTAGATCAAGTGCCCCCCCCGATCTGGGGGACACTCCAGACACTTTTAACTGCCCTCTTTTTTTTATATGTTTTGTTTTTTTACATTTTTATTTGTGTTTTCTTTGGTGATTTTTTTTTGGGGGCATTAAAATTATTTATTTTACAAGTGCCCCCTATAAAAGGGGAGGGGGACACTAAAAACTCGGCAATTGAAACAAATTAAACTTTAAAACATATAAAATCAAATTAAAATTTGGTTGCCGGGGGTGATGATGCACTCCAGTCCCTCCGGCGCCCACCTCTCGCAGAAGGCCGCGACAACAGCTCCACAAACCTGTGAGCATACTCGCAGCGGCAGACATTATAGGGTCTACCTCCCAGTCAGGATTGGGCTCAAGTGGGATGCCCCTCATAGTCAAATAGCCAGCCACCCTCTTGTTGTCCAGCTTCACGCATGGAGAATGAAGTGCGGAAGAGAGGGCTACTGGAGATCATGGTCATTTGTCCCGGCAAACACCATTGCGTTTTTGGAGAGATGGAGCAAAGATTTTTCGGTGGCCTGGGTGGGGGGAGGGGGGGGGGGGGGGAGAGAGGGGGTGGGGATGAAGGTTGGAGCCAAAGGAAGTTCCTTCAGGTTCAAAGGAATGACTAAGAACCACTGACCGAGGAGGTCAATGACATAGTGTGCCTGTGGAGATATATACTGAATAAAACATGCTGTCCCCCCGACACATGGACTCGGAGCGAGGTAATGAGGGAAAATATGTCAGCCAAGAAATTCAGCATTAAAAAATGTGAGATCAAATGAACTGTGAGCCAATTTCGATAACTGTCATTAGGAAGAACATTTCAACAAACACAATGGGTTAGCCAAGGAGCCAGCTCACTGAGGCAATATTCTTAACATGCACAGCTGCTGCCGTCACTTCATATGTCCAGCACACAATGGGCCATGACTGGCGAGACAGGTATTCTATGCGGTTAGTTAGCTAGCGTGTGCAAAATGTGCTTGCCTGTGTCAACCCAACAACAACTTTTATTTTTATAGCGCTACTAAGAACTAGTGGGTTTATTAGCAAAAGGTTTAACAATCACACTACACATTACCGGTTCATCCACCCGGCTCACAACCACCTGCCTCATCGTGGATCCCCCGAACCCAACTGGCTGGGGTTTTATTGAGCCTTGTGAACATTACGTGACTGGCTTAGCCACTCACAATGCAGCAGCTCCACAAACCCATGAGCATACTCACAGGTGCATATATTGCAGAGTCTATCACCCAGTCAGGATTGGGCTCAACTGGGATGCCCCTCATAGTCAAATAGCCAGCCACACTCTTGTTGTCCAGCTTCACGCAGTAAGGTAGTAAAACGTTCCAAGGCGCCTCACAGCAGTTTTACAAGATAAAACAGATAAATTTGAGACCGAGCCACGTAAGAAGAAATTAAGGCAGATGTCCGAAAGCTTTGCCAAAGAGGTAGGTTTTAAGGAGCATCTTAAAAGAGGAAAGAGAGGTTTAGGAAGGGAGTTCCAGAGCTTAGGGCCCAGGCAGCTGAAGGCACAGCCAATGATGGTGGAGCGATTATAATCAGGGATGCTCATTAAGGAATAACAGCTAGTAAGGATCCTCAAAGCCTACAGTGTGAAGGGACCATCTTTAGTTGCAATGAATGACAGATGACATTGCACTGTGGAAATCAGAGACCCCAGCATGTCAAGCGTATCTCGTTCTCAGGGCAGCGCAGAGAAGGATTTCAGATTTTCTTTTGCACTCTCATTTTCCGTAAAAGGAAACGGGGAAAAAAGACGGAAATTGGATCAGAGTAGTGAGCTCCAATTGGAGATGGTAGCTCGGTACTGGTATGGTGATTGAATGGCCTATTTTGTGCTCTATTAAGTAAAGAAGGGAAGACCTGAATTTCTATAGCGCCTTTCACAACCTCGGGACGTCCCAAAGCGCGTTGCAGCCAGTGAAGTGCAGTCATTGTTGTACTGTAGGAAACGCAGCAGCCAATTTGCACAGAGCAAGCTCCCACACAAAAAATCAATGTGTCGATGAGCAGATCATCTCTTTTTGTATGTTGGTTGAGGGGTAAATATTGGCCCAGGAGAACTCCAGCAGTAAAGCTGGTGTATGTATTGGGTTAGGCACCAATTATGATGTTCGTTTATGTTTTAGCTACCTGCTCTTCACACACGAACTGCATCCTTGTGATGACACCCTTTACAAGATGCTCAGATTTTACAGAAAGGAAAAAAAATAGCAATTCCTCATGTGACAATATTGGTGTAATAAAGACTGGAAATCAATATGTTCTGGACTTGTCTTCATAGAATCATACAGCACAGATGGACGATATTTGGCCCATTATGTCTGTGCCGACTCTTTGAAAGAGCTGTCCAATTAGTCCCACTCTTTCCCCATAGCCCTGCAGATTCTTGCACAATCTCACAACTAAATAGGTTATCCACTTGTACAGTCAACACAAAGCAGTTGGGCCCAGTTCCACAGTCAATGCCTCAAATGGTGTTCCTGTAAGAATCATCATCACCACAGGCGGTCCCTCGAACGAGGATGACTTGCTTCCACGAGTTCACAGATGTTTCAACGAAGGACCCGATGTTCCAGTCCTGAACTCCAATTGAGGGGGTGGAAGATGCCTGTGCGTGGATTTTTTTAATGTGTGGTGACCATTGCACACCAGCCACCACACGGGCTTGACAGAGCTAGGCCTTTATCCAGTGGCAAGGGTGAACCAGGACGACTGGAGACCTGCTCTGCTGCACGGACCTAGTGCGTACACATATCGCAGTGTGGGCTGGCCCGTGCTGCCCCTGGGCCCTCGCCTCTTCTGGGCCCTGTACCCTCATTCACCACACCTCCGCCACGATCTCTCGCCGCACCTCCGCATCAAACATTCGCCGCGCCTCCGCCACGATCCCTCACCGCTCCTCCACCACAAAAACACTTGCCACACCTCCACCACGATCTCCCGCCACACCTCCGCACCAAACATTGGTTGATCCTCCGCCACGATCACCCACCAAATCTCAGCCATGATCCCTCATCAGTCCTCCGCCCCGATCACTCGTCGCAAGTCCACCCCGACCTTCCCGCTCCTCTGCTGTACCAGGGCCCCGCCGATGCTCCTGCCCACGCTCCAAACGGCGACCTGGGTCCTGATGATGTCACCCAGTCGCCCGCCTCGAAGCCATCGCACACTTGTGTCAGCTCGCGCTGGAAGCTGCAGTGGCGCGCTCCAGCTCTATAGCCCCGACCTGCGGTGGTGTCTTCTCGCAGGTCGGGGTGATGTGTCATCAGTAAAATGAAACATGGAGCTGGTGGAGCGCCCCACTCAGCCTGGTGTATGCAGAGGGACCTCAGCAAAAGCAACATCAGCAAAATCAATGGCACCTCGAAGCAGCGAAGGGGACCTTTCCAGACAATTGTAAGCTGCGTAATGGGCTGCGGAAAGCCTGCTCTTCACTGCCCCGGACTGACCTCGACAACAGACATGTCACTGAATTCTCCGAGCCTGATCATTGGGGCTCGTGTTTCACAAGCCACAGGAAAAGCAGACACCATTTTGCTCCTGGCATCACCTCGGGGCAAATGCCGAGAGTGCAGGAGACTCGATGAGGAAGGGCCAGGCAATGTTGCAGTCCAACACGGGGCTGGACATAAAAGACCTCATGCACTCCCTCGTGTCCTGGCCAACACGCCTCGCTTCGCTAACTGGGCGTTTAGTTCAGCGCAGTTTGTAGGTCTTCGCTGCGTGAAGATTGGTTGGCGCATCCAGCCACTTAACAAGAATTACTGCACTTCAATTTGGATTTGATATACTTTAGCATGCCCTGGGAGACAAGGTAAAATGCGACCGAAATTCAAGTTCTGTCTTCCTTATTGATGAGAATGTTTTTTCCAAGGTGAAAATTAGAATAGAATTAAGCCTGTCACCAGCCCCATCAAGATGATAAACTACCATGAGGACGAGAACAGAACCGTTCCATTTTGTCTCCACAACATGTTTAATACAGGAAAACCTCTTGATCGAGAGAGAAAACATTGTAGTAATGTTTCACATGGAAGGAAAGAAATGAAGACTTGAACTTATATAGCGCCTTTTCACAATCTCAGGACATCGCAAAATGCTTTAAAAAGCCAATGAAGTAAGTTTTGAAGTGTAATCTGGAGGTAACAAAGGCATGGATGAGGGTTCCAGCAGCGGATGAGCTGAGGCAGGGGCGGAGACGAACGATGTTACGGACGTGCAAATAGGCCATGCTCAGTCAAATGCTGCCTTGATGCCAAGGACAGTCACTCTCACCTCACTTCTTACTGGAATAATTTCAGAAGATTACGGTTTTCCAGTCCTCTGAAGATGGATTTTCATCTTGTCTGCGCTTATGTTTAGATAATAAGATGTGTCGTAAACACAAGCGCAGACAAGATGGAAATCTATCTGGACTGGAAAACGCTAATCTTCTGAAAGTGTTCCAATAAGATTTAGAGGTTTACCCAGAAAACAGATAGATTTGTAGATCTTTGGTGGGACAACTGTTGCATAGACTGGGCTTGTATTCCTGTGAATATAGATGATTAGGTAGTGATCGGACTGAGGCATTGATGGGGTAGATAGAAAGTATTCCCTCTGGTGGGAGAGTCCAGGCAAGTGGGCAGCACCTCAAAATTAGAGCCAGGCCATTCAGGGCTGATGTCAGGAAGCACTTCTTCACACAAAGGGGTGGTTGGAATCTGGAACTCTCTCTGCAAGAAGCTGTGGAGGCTGGGGTGTCAATTGAAAATGTGAAAACTGGCAATGATAGGTTTTTGTCAGGCAAAGGGTATTAAGGGCAATGGAACCAAGGGGGCTAGATGGGGGTCACAATACAGATCAGCCATGATCCATGTGAATGGCGGAATAGGCTCAAGGGGCTGAATGGCCTCCTTCTGCTCCTAGGTTCCAATTTCAGAAGATGACAGATGGAGCGATAATGGGACCAGCGTGACAGCCGCTAATCGCTCCACATTGAAGGGAGCACAGAGAGCGAGGGGCATCACTTTTCAAAACAACGTGGCTCTGGGCAGAAGATGGCAAAAGATTGTTAAGTGTCAGAAATGGCTGACTTTAAGACATAGATGAGGAGGAATTTCTTCACTCAGAGGGTGGTGAATCTTTGGAATTCTCTGCCCCAGAGTGCTGTGGATGCTGAGTCTCTGAATATTTTCAAGGCTGAGATCGATAGATTTTTTAGTCTAGGGGAATCAAGAGATATGGAGATTGGGCAGGAAAGTGGAGTTGAGGCTGATGATCAGCCATGATCTTATTGAATGGCGGAGCGGGCTCGAGGGGCCATGGGGCCTACTCCTGTTCCTATTTTTTATGTTGAGGTTAATTTTAGTAATTTCTCAGGCTTCGAAGCAACTTGATTCAGAAGAAATTTGCAAGGAGCAAAACGGTAAAGGCCAAAAACAGAACGTGTAAACGGAATAGGTGGCAAGAGATTGGCAAAGAGCGTTATGCAGTCTTGCGTCGAGAGTTTGGAGAGAGACCGCAAAAATGCTGCTTCAACTGCATTTAGGTCGATTTATCTTTGCGGAAGGAGATCTGATAGAAAGGAAAGGTGCCGTTTGATTCATCGACGACCCAGCTACTGATCTGATCGTGAAGACCATGCTGCTTAATCATTGAACATAAGAACATAAGAATTAGGAACAGGAGTAGGCCATCTAGCCCCTCGAGCCTGCTCCGCCATTCAACAAGATCATGGCTGATCTAGCCGTGGACTCAGCTCCACTTACCCGCCCACTCCCCGTAACCCTTAATTCCCTTATTGGTTAAAAATCTATCTATCTGTGACTTGAATATATTCAATGAGCTAGCCTCAACTGCTTCCTTGGGCAGTGAATTCCACAGATTCACAACCCTCTGGGAGAAGAAATTCCTTCTCAACTCGGTTTAAAATTGGCTCCCCCATATTTTGAGGCTGTGCCCCCTAGTTCTAGTCTCCCCGACCAGTGGAAACAACCTCTCTGCCTCTATCTTGTCTATCCCTTTCATTATTTTAAATGTTTCTATAAGATCACCCCTCATCCTTCTGAACTCCATCGAGTAAAGACCCAGTCTACTCAATCTATCATCACAAGGTAACCCCCTCATCTCCAGAATCAGCCTAGTGAATCGTCTCTGTACCCCCTCCAAAGCTAGTATATCCTTCCTTAAGTAAGGTGACCAAAACTGCACGCAGTACTCCAGGTGCGGCCTCACCAATACCCTGTACAGTTGCAGCAGGACCTCCTTGCTTTTGTACTCCAGCCCTCTCACAATGAAGGCCAACATTCCATTTACCTTCCTGATTACCTGCTGCACCTGCAAACTAACTTTTTGGGTTTCATGCACAAGGACTCCCAGGTCCCTCTGCACCACAGCATGTTGTAATTTCTCCCCATTCAAATAATATTCCCTTTTATTGTTTTTTTTTTCCAAGGTGGATGACCTCACATTTCCCGACATTGTATTCCATCTGCCAAACCTTAGCCCATTCGCTTAATCTATCTAAATCTCTTTGCAGCCTCTCTGTGTCCTCTACACAACCCGCTTTCCCACTAATCTTTGTGTCATCTGCAAATTTTGTTACACTACACTCTGTCCCCTCTTCCAGGTCATCTATGTATATTGTAAACAGTTGTGGTCCCAGCACCGATCCCTGTGGCACACCACTAACCACCGATTTCCAACCCAAAAAGGACCCATTTATCCCGACTCTCTGTTTTCTGTTAGCCAGCCAATTCTCTAACCATGCTAATACATTTCCTCTGACTCCGCGCACCTTTATCTTCTGCAGTAACCTTTTGTGTGGCACCTTATCGAAAGCCTTTTGAAAATCTAAATACACTACATCTATGGGTACATCTCTATCCACCATGCTCGTTATATCCTCAAAGAATTCCAGTAAATTAGTTAAACATGATTTCCCCTTCATGAATCCATGCTGCGTCTGCTTGATTGCACTATTCCTATCCAGATGTCCCGCTATTTCTTCCTTAATGATAGTTTCAAGCATTTTCCCCACTACAGATGTTAAACTAACCGGCCTATAGTTACCTGCTTTTTGTCTGCCCCCTTTTTTAAACAGAGGCGTTACATTAGCTGCTTTCCAATCCACTGGCACCTCCCCAGAGTCCAGAGAATTTTGGTAGATTTTAACAAATGCATCTGCTATAACTTCTGCCATCTCTTTTAATACCCTGGGATGCATTTCATCAGGATCAGGGGACTTGTCTACCTTCAGTCCCATTAGCCTGTCCAGCACAACCCCCCTAGTGATAATGATTGTCTCAAGGTCCTCCCTTCCCACATTCCCGTGACCAGCAATTTTTGGCATGGTTTATGTGTCTTCCACTGTGAAGACCGAAGCAAAATAATTGTTTAAGGTCTCAGCCATTTCCACATTTCCCATTATTAAATCCCCCTTCTCATCTTCTAAGGGACCAACATTTACTTTAGTCACTCTTTTCCATTTTATATATCTGTAAAAGCTTTTACTATCTGTTTTTATGTTTTGCGCAAGTTGACTTCTTTGCTGGATTGTTTTAGCTCGAGAAAGGGGTGGGAGGGGGGTGAGAGAGGGGGGAAGAGGGGGCGGGGTGGCAGTGGGAAATGGCCGGGGGGAGAGGGGGCGGGGGGAGAGGGGGAAATCAGCAAAACTCTGCCAATCTACGGAAGCCACCTGTTGTTCGTTCATTTACACTTAAACTTTATTTATGCGAGCTGCTTGGTCCTGCTTCATGAGGTAATTATCTCAGGAAATGTGAATTATAAACAGCGCAGCTCCGAAGCAAAGATAATCCGGCTTTCTTTCACCACTTTCTGTATTGCATTAAATCAGAAGCTCGGCACCATCCAGGACAAAGCAGTCCGCTTTACTTCTCTCATGAGCGGGAGACTAAGAACATAACATAAGAAATAGGAGCAGGAGTTGGCCATTTGGCCCCTCGAGCCTGCTCCACCATTCAATAAGTTCATGGCTGATCCGATCATGGACTCAGCTCCACTTCCCTGCCCGCTCCCCATAACCCTTGACTCCCTTATCGCTCAAAAATCTGTCTATCTCCATCTTAAATATATTCAATGACCCAGCCTCCACAGCTCTCTGGGGCAGAGAATTCCACAGATTTATAACCCTCAGAGAATAAATTTTTCCTCGTCTCAGTTTTAAATGGGCGGCCCCTTATTCTGAGACGATGTCCCCTGAGACGGGAGCGCCAACATTCAGGAGTTTTCCAGTAGTACATGGAGAGGCGCCTGGCGCTGGCGGGAGCACAGGACCCTCCCCTTCCATTAAAGGGGAAGGCACGCCTGCGGACTCCTAGTGGGGGAAGAAGGGACCGCCACTACACCACTGGGGAGCGGGTTTCTGTGGCAGCAGCCTGGCAGAGAGGCGGAGTGCCGGGCTGCAACATCGCGGCACGGACCCAACGATTTAAAAATGTCAGCGCCGCATCTCCGCTTTCACGTTTCGGCGCGCGAGTCGCAAAGGTGGAGCCGACATCGCCCGCGGCAGCCTTGAGGGAGCGCTAACGAATTTCCGTTCTGGAGCCGAAAACGGGTCGCTGTGCGCGGCGGCGATGTCGTCAGCGCACTACTGGTCATCGCCCTACTGGTCATCGCACTACTGGTCAACGTGCTATTGGTCATCGCGCTACTGGTCATCGCGCTTCTGGTCAGTGCAATACTGGTCATCGCCCTACTGGTCAACGCGCTATTGGTCATCACGCTATTGGTCACCGCACTACTGGTCATCGCACTACTGGTCATCGCGCTTCTGGTCAGTGCAATACTGGTCATCGCGCTACTGGTCACCGCGCTACTGGTCATCGCGCTACTGGTCATCGCGCTACTGGTCAGGGCACTACTGGTCACCGCGCTACTGGTCAGTGCACCACTGGTCATCGCGCTACTGGTCATCGCACTACTGGTCAGGGCACCACTGGCCATCGCACAACTGGTCAGGGCACTACTGGTCATTGCACTACTGGCCATCACTCTACTGGTCATCACTCTACTGGTCATCATGGTCAAGGCACTACTGGTCATCGCGCTACTGGTCAGGGCACTATTGGTCATCGCCATACTGGACATCGCCCTACTGGTCATCGCGCTACTGGTCATCGCGCTACTGGTCATCGCACTACTGGTCATCGCACTACTGGTCAGGGCACTACTGGTCAGGGCACTACTGCTCATCGCACTACTGGTCAGGGCACGACTGGTCATCGCACTACTGGTCATCGCACTACTGGTCAGGGCACTACTGGTCAGGGCACGACTGGTCATCGCACTACTGGTCAGGGCACTACTGGTCAGGGCACTACTGGTCAGGGCACTACTGCTCATCGCACTATGATCAGGGCACGACTGGTCATCGCACTACTGGTCAGGGCACTACTGGTCATCGCACTACTGGTCATCGCACTTCTAGTCATCGCACTACTGGTCAGGGCACTACTGGTCGTCGCGCTACTGGTCATCGCACTACTGGTCATTGCACAACTGGTCAGGGCACTACTGGTCATCGCACAACTGGTCAGGATGCTACTGGTCATTGCACTACTGGCCATCACTCTACTGGTCATCATGGTCAAGGCACTACTGGTCATCGCACTACTGGTCATCGCGCTACTGGTGATCGCACAACTGGTCAGGATGCTACTGGTCATTGCACTACTGGCCATCACTCTACTGGTCATCACTCTACTGGTCATCATGGTCAAGGCACTACTGGTCATCGCACTACTGGTCAGGGCACTACTGGTCAGGACACTACTGGTCAGCGCCCTACTGGTCATCGCCATACTGGACATCGCCATACTGGACATCGCACTACTGGTCAGTGCACTACTGGTCAGGTCACCACTGGTCGTCGCGCTACTGGTCAGCGCACTACTGGTCAGGTCACCACTGGTCAGCACGCTACTGGTCAGCGCACTACTGGTCAGCGCACTACTGGTCAGGTCACCACTGGTCATCGCGCTACTAGACATCGCGCTACTGGTCATCGCGCTACTGGTCATCGCACAACTGGTCAGGATTCTACTGGTCATCGCACTACTGGTCATCACTCTACTGGCCATCACTCTACTGGCCATCATGGTCAAGGCACTACTGGTCAGGGCATTACTGGTCATCGCCATACTGGACATCACCCTACTGGTCGTCGCACTACTGGTCGTCGCGCTGTTGGTCATCGCACTACTGGTCAGGGCACTACTGGTCATTGCACTACTGGTCAGGGCACTACTGGTCATCGCACTACTGGTCAGGGCACTACTGGTCATTGCACTACTGGTCAGGGCACTACTGGTCATCGCACTACTGGTCAGGGCACTACTGGTCATCACGCTAGTGGTCGTCGCGCTACTGGTCGTCGCGCTACTGGTCGTCGCGCTACTGGTCAGGGCACTACTGGTCATTACACTACTGGTCATCGCACTACTGGTCAGGGCACTACTGGTCAGTGCACTACTGGTCGTCGCGCTACTGGTCGTCGCACTACTGGTCAGGGCACTACTGGTCATCACACTACTGGTCATCGCACTACTGGTCAGGGCACTACTGGTCATCACACTACTGGTCAGGGCACTACTGGTCAGGGCACTACTGGTCAGGGCACTACTGGTCATCACACTACTGGTCATCGCACTACTGGTCGTCGCGCTACTGGTCATCACACTACTGGTCATCGCACTACTGGTCAGGGCACTACTGGTCAGGGCACTACTGGTCCTCACACTACTGGTCAGGGCACTACTGGTCAGGGCACTACTGGTCATCACACTACTGGTCGTCGCACTACTGGTCATCGCGCTACTGGTCAGGGCACTACTGGTCAGGGCGCTACTGGTCAGGGCACTACTGGTCAGTGCGCTACTGGTCAGGGCACTACTGGTCATCACACTACTGGTCAGGGCACTACTGGTCAGGGCACTACTGGTCATCACACTACTGGTCGTCGCGCTACTGGTCATCGCACTACTGGTCAGGGCACTACTGGTCAGGGCACTACTGGTCATCACACTACTGGTCATCGCACTACTGGTCATCGCACTACTGGTCAGGGCACTACTGGTCAGGGCACTACTGGTCATCGCGCTACTGGTCGTCGCGCTACTGGTCGTCGAACTACTGCTCAGGGCGCTACTGCTCAGGGCGCTACTGGTCAGTGCACTACTGGTCAGGGTGCTACTGGTCGTCGCGCTACTGGTCGTCGCGCTACTGGTCGTCGCGCTACTGGTCAGGGCACTACTGGTCATCGCACTACTGGTCAGGGCGCTACTGGTCGTCGCACTACTGGTCGTCGCGCTACTGGTCGTCGCGCTACTGGTCAGGGCACTACTGCTCAGGGCGCTACTGGTCGTCACGCTACTGGTCAGTGCGCTACTGGTCAGGGTGCTACTGGTCAGGGCGCTACTGGTCAGTGCACTGCTGGTCGTCGCGCTACTGGTCGTCGCGCTACTGGTCAGGGCACTACTGCTCAGGGCACTACTGCTCAGGGCACTACTGGTCAGGGTGCTACTGGTCAGGGCGCTACTGGTCAGTGCACTGCTGGTCGTCGCGCTACTGGTCGTCGCGCTACTGGTCAGGGCACTACTGCTCAGGGCACTACTGCTCAGGGCACTACTGCTCAGGGCACTACTGGCCATCACACTACTGGTCAGTGCGCTACTGGTCAGTGCACTATTGGTCAGGGCACTACTGGTCGTCGCACTACTGGTCGTCGCGCTACTGGTCGTCGCGCTACTGGTCATCGCACTACTGGTCAGGGCACTGCTGGTCATCGCACTATTGGTCAGGGCACTACTGGTCGTCGCACTACTGGTCAGTGCACTACTGGTCGTCGCGCTACTGGTCATCGCACTACTGGTCAGGGCACTGCTGGTCATTGCACTATTGGTCAGGGCACTACTGGTCGTCGCACTACTGGTCAGTGCACTACTGGTCGTCGCGCTACTGGTCGTCGCGCTACTGGTCAGGGCACTGCTGGTCATCGCACTATTGGTCAGGGCACTACTGGTCATCGCACTACTGGTCATCGCGCTATTGGTCGTCGCGCTACTGGTCGTCGCGCTACTGGTCAGGGCACTGCTGGTCATCGCACTATTGGTCAGGGCACTGCTGGTCGTCGCGCTACTGGTCAGGGCACTACTGCTCAGGGCGCTACTGGTCGTCACGCTACTGGTCAGTGCGTTACTGGTCAGGGTGCTACTGGTCAGGGCACTACTGGTCAGGGCGCTACTGGTCAGTGCGATGCTGGTCGTCGCGCTACTGGTCGTCACGCTACTGGTCAGGGCACTACTGCTCAGGGCACTACTGGTCATCACACTACTGGTCAGGGCACTACTGGTCAGGGCACTACTGGTCATCGCACTACTGGTCAGGGCACTACTGGTCAGGGCACTACTGGTCATCACACTACTGGTCATCGCACTACTGGTCGTCGCGCTACTGGTCATCACACTACTGGTCATCGCACTACTGGTCAGGGCACTACTGGTCAGGGCACTACTGGTCATCACACTACTGGTCAGGGCACTACTGGTCAGGGCACTACTGGTCATCGCACTACTGGTCAGGGCACTACTGGTCAGGGCACTACTGGTCATCGCACTACTGGTCAGGGCACTACTGGTCAGGGCACTACTGGTCATCACACTACTGGTCATCGCACTACTGGTCGTCGCGCTACTGGTCAGGGCACTACTGGTCAGGGCGCTACTGGTCAGGGCACTACTGGTCAGTGCGCTACTGGTCAGGGCACTACTGGTCATCACACTACTGGTCAGGGCACTACTGGTCAGGGCACTACTGGTCATCACACTACTGGTCGTCGCGCTACTGGTCATCGCACTACTGGTCAGGGCACTACTGGTCAGGGCACTACTGGTCATCACACTACTGGTCATCGCACTACTGGTCATCGCACTACTGGTCAGGGCACTACTGGTCAGGGCACTACTGGTCATCGCGCGACTGGTCGTCGCGCTACTGGTCGTCGAACTACTGCTCAGGGCGCTACTGCTCAGGGCGCTACTGGTCAGTGCACTACTGGTCAGGGTGCTACTGGTCGTCGCGCTACTGGTCGTCGAGCTACTGGTCGTCGCGCTACTGGTCAGGGCACTACTGGTCATCGCACTACTGGTCAGGGCGCTACTGGTCGTCACACTACTGGTCGTCGCGCTACTGGTCGTCGCGCTACTGGTCAGGGCGCTACTGGTCGTCGCACTACTGGTCGTCGCGCTACTGGTCGTCGCGCTACTGGTCAGGGCACTACTGGTCATCGCACTACTGGTCAGGGCGCTACTGGTCGTCGCACTACTGGTCGTCGCGCTACTGGTCGTCGCGCTACTGGTCAGGGCACTACTGCTCAGGGCGCTACTGGTCGTCGCGCTACTGGTCAGGGCACTACTGGTCATCGCACTACTGCTCAGGGCGCTACTGGTCGTCACGCTACTGGTCAGGGCGCTACTGGTCAGGGCACTACTGGTCAGTGCACTGCTGGTCGTCGCGCTACTGGTCGTCGCGCTACTGGTCAGGGCACTACTGCTCAGGGCACTACTGCTCAGGGCACTACTGGTCAGGGTGCTACTGGTCAGTGCGCTACTGGTCAGTGCACTATTGGTCAGGGCACTACTGGTCGTCGCACTACTGGTCAGTGCACTACTGGTCGTCGCGCTACTGGTCGTCGCGCTACTGGTCATCGCACTACTGGTCAGGGCACTGCTGGTCATCGCACTATTGGTCAGGGCACTACTGGTCGTCGCACTACTGGTCAGTGCACTACTGGTCGTCGCGCTACTGGTCATCGCACTACTGGTCAGGGCACTGCTGGTCATCGCACTATTGGTCAGGGCACTACTGGTCGTCGCACTACTGGTCAGTGCACTACTGGTCGTCGCGCTACTGGTCGTCGCGCTACTGGTCAGGGCACTGCTGGTCATCGCACTATTGGTCAGGGCACTACTGGTCATCGCACTACTGGTCATCGCGCTATTGGTCGTCGCGCTACTGGTCGTCGCGCTACTGGTCAGGGCACTGCTGGTCATCGCACTATTGGTCAGGGCACTACTGGTCGTCGCACTACTGGTCAGTGCGCTACTGGTCGTCGCGCTACTGGTCAGGGCACTACTGCTCAGGGCGCTACTGGTCATCACGCTACTGGTCAGTGCGTTACTGGTCAGGGTGCTACTGGTCAGGGCACTACTGGTCAGGGTGCTACTGGTCAGTGCGATGCTGGTCGTCGCGCTACTGGTCGTCACGCTACTGGTCAGGGCACTACTGCTCAGGGCACTACTGCTCAGGGCACTACTGGTCAAGGCACTACTGGTCAGGGCACTACTGGCCATCGCACTACTGGTCAGGGCACTACTGGTCAGGGCACTACTGGCCATCGCACTACTGGCCAGTGCGCTACTGGTCAGTGCGCTACTGGTCAGGGCACTACTGCTCAGGGCACTACTGGTCAGGGCACTACTGGTCAGGGCACTACTGGTCATCGCCATACTGGTCAGTGCGCTACTGGTCAGGGCACTACTGGTCAGGGCACTACTGGTCAGGGAACTACTGGTCAGGGAACTACTGGTCAGGGCACTACTGGTCGTCGCGCTACTGGTCAGTGCACTACTGGTCGTCGCGCTACTGGTCATCGCACTACTGGTCAGGGCACTGCTGGTCATCGCACTATTGGTCAGGGCACTACTGGTCGTCGCACTACTGGTCAGTGCACTACTGGTCGTCGCGCTACTGGTCGTCGCGCTACTGGTCATCGCACTACTGGTCAGGGCACTGATGGTCATCGCACTATTGGTCAGGGCACTACTGGTCGTCGCACTACTGGTCAGTGCACTACTAGTCGTCGCGCTACTGGTCGTCGTGCTACTGGTCGTCGCGCTACTGGTCAGGGCACTGCTGGTCATCGCACTACTGCTCAGGGCACTACTGCTCAGGACACTACTGGTCAGGGCACTACTGGTCAGGGCACTACTGGCCATCGCACTACTGGTCAGTGCGCTACTGGTCAGTGCGCTACTGGTCAGTGCGCTACTGGTCAGGGCACTACTGGTCAGGGCACTACTGGTCAGGGCACTACTGGTCAGGGCACTACTGGTCAGGGCACTGCTGGTCATCGCACTACTGCTCAGGGCACTACTGCTCAGGGCACTACTGCTCAGGGCACTACTGGTCAGGGCACTGCTGGTCATCGCACTACTGCTCAGGGCACTACTGCTCAGGGCACTACTGCTCAGGGCACTACTGGTCAGTGCGCTACTGGTCAGGGCACTACTGGTCAGGGCACTACTGGTCAGGGCACTACTGGTCGTCGCACTACTGGTCATCGCACTACTGGTCAGGGCACTGCTGGTCATCGCACTATTGGTCAGGGCACTACTGGTCGTCGCACTACTAGTCAGTGCACTACTGGTCGTCGCGCTACTGGTCATCGCACTACTGGTCAGGGCACTGATGCTCATCGCACTATTGGTCAGGGCACTACTGGTCGTCGCACTACTGGTCAGTGCACTACTAGTCGTCGCGCTACTGGTCGTCGTGCTACTGGTCATCGCACTACTGGTCAGGGCACTGCTGGTCATCGCACTACTGGTCAGGGCACTACTGGTCATTGCACTACTGGTCAGGGCACTACTGGTCAGGGCACTACTGGTCAGGGCACTACTGGTCAGTGCCGCCGCTAACCTCCCGCGGAAGTCAGCCACGGAGAATGTAATATCTCCAAGTTTGCAGATGACACTAAGCTGGGTGGCAGTCTGAGCTGTGAGGAGAATGTTAAGAGGCTGCAGGGTGATTTGGACAGGTTAGGTGAGTGGGCAAATGCATGGCAGAGAATGTTCCCAATGTTGGGGAAGTCCAGAACCAGGGGTCACAGTCTAAGGATAAGGGGTAAGCCATTTAGGACCGAGATGAGGAGAAACTTCTTCACCCAGAGAGTGGTGAACCTGTGGAATTCTCTACAACAGAAAGTTGTTGAGGCCAATTCACTAAATATATTCAAAAGGGAGTTAGATGTAGTCCTTACTACTAGGGGGATCGGTCGTATGGCGATAAAGCAGGAATGGGGTACTAAAGTTGCATGTTCAGCCATGAACTCATTGAATGGCGGTGCAGACTCGAAGGGCCGAATGGCCTACTCCTGCACCTATTTTCTATGTTTCTCTGTTTCTATGCAGTATAATGTGGATAAATGTGAGGTTATCCACTTTGGTGGAAAAAACAGGAGGGCAGATTATTATCTGAATGGTGACAGATTAGTAAAAGAGGAGGTGCAACGAGACCTGGGTGTCATGGTACATCAGTCACTGAAGGTAGGCATGCAGGTACAGCAGGCAGTAAAGAAAGCAAATGGCATGTTGGCCTTCACAGCGAGAGGATTTGAGTATCCGAGCAGGAAGGTCTTACTGCAGTTGTACACGGCCTTGGTGAGACCACACCTTGAGTATTGTGTGCAGTTTTGGTCTCCTAATCTGAGGAAGGTCGTGCTTGCTATTGAGGGAGTGCAGCGAAGGTTCACCAAACTAATTCCCGGGATGGCAGGACTGACTTATGAAGAAAGATTGGATCGGCTAAGCTTATACTCACTGGAATTTAGAAGAATGAGAGGGGATCTCATAGAAACATATAAAATTCTCACGGGGCTGGACAGGTTAGATGCAGGAAGAATGTTCCCGATGTTGGGGAAGTCCAGGACCAGGGGTCACAGTCTAAGGATAAGGGGTAAGCCATTGAGGACCGAGATGAGGAGAAACTTCTTCACTCAGAGAATTGTGAAAATGTGGAATTCTCTACCGCAGAAAGTTATTGAGGCCAGTTCGTTGGATATATTCAAGAGGGAGTTAGGTGTGGCCCTTACAGCTAAAGGGATCAAGGGGTATGGAGAGAAAGCAGGAATGGGGTACTGAAGTTGCGTGATCAGCCATGATCATATTGAATGGTGGTGCAGGCTCGAAGGGCCGAATGGCCTACTCCTGCACCTATTTTCTATGTTTCTATGGTCATCGCACTATCGGTCAGGGCACTACTGGTCAGCGCGGGAGACGGCCATGGCGTCCCGGGCGAGAAGTAGTTTGCACCTCCCGGGGGGGGGGGGCACTAGCGGGAGGCAAAAACGACCCGAATTTCTCACCCTCAGCTACACACCTCTTGAAAATTTAAGGCGGAGATTTTTTAATTTGTCAGAAAACTTAACAAAGCTCGAAATAGGAATATTGCAACGCGAGGCGTCTGCTCCTCTTTGTATTTCTCGTTGCCCTTAAAAATGAATTTTGATTTGAAGCCCTTGATTGTCAGTTGCTAATGTTGAAGGTGTTAAAAACTGACAGGATGAAAATGATGGCGCTGTAATAAAGATGTTCCTCTTGCACCTCTAAACTAATTGTGCGGCACGGACAGTCTGAGAGAAGCTGCTAATCGATTTGGTGCTACTGAATGTTAATACTAATCATATAAGTGCTCTGCTGGTACCTTGCAATTGCTGGCAGCTGAGATTAATCTCAGGTAACGCAGCTTGTGACCTTAGCCTGGTCGCTGGGGCCGCAGCCAAGCGCTGCTTATGTAATTACACTCTGAACTGTGTAATCACCTGCCCTAATCCCCCCGAGGGCTCACAATTAGCCAGGTCCTCGGCCGGCCGCCGGGCTCCAGGAATTGCAGCCAGCCAATTGCTGCTGCCACCGCGGACAGCCTGCAGATGAATAACACTCAATTAAAGCGGCCTGCTTTCAGCACGGAGGAGGCGTACATTCGATCGTAATTAGCTGTAATCATAGGGAGCGCTCCCCCCAGACAGCCATTTAGTTTTACCGGCTTAACCCTCGCCCTGCCAGGCACCTTCCGACGTGGCTGCCCAGCTTGCCCAACACTCCCAGCGCAATGCTTCGTTATTGACGATATCTGGCACAAAATCGCAAAACACATTGACTTCACGGGGGAGCAACGGTCATTCTGCCCATTGAGGCTCATCCCTCCAGTACCCCAACTCTCCTATTCCCCCAACTCTCCCACTAACACCCGTCCCTCTAGTACTCCAACTCTCCTATTCCCCCAACTCTCCCACTAACTCTCCTATTAATGCTCGTCCCTCTAGTACCCCAACTCTCCTATTCCCCCAACTCTCCCACTAACACCCATCCCTCTAGTACCCCAACTCTCCCACTAACACCCGTCCCTCTAGTACTCCAGCTCTCCTATTCCCCCAACTCTCCCACTAACTCTCCTATTAATGCTCGTCCCTCTAGTACCCCAACTCTCCTATTCCCCCAACTCTCCCACTAACACCCATCCCTCTAGTACCCCAACTCTCCCACTAACACCCGTCCCTCTAGTACCCCAACTCTCCTATTCCCCCAACTCTCCCACTAACACCCATCCCTCTAGTACCCCAACTCTCCTATTCCCCCAACTCTCCTATTCCCCCAACTCTCCCACTAACACCCATCCCTCTAGTACCCCAACTCTCCTATTCCCCCAACTCTCCCACTAACACCCATCCCTCTAGTACCCCAACTCTCCTATTCCCCCAACTCTCCTATTCCCCCAACTCTCCCACTAACACCCATCCCTCCAGTACCCCAACTCTCCTATTCCCCCAACTCTCCCACTAACACCCATCCCTCCAGTACCCCAACTCTCCTATTCCCCCAACTCTCCTATTCCCCCAACTCTCCCACTAACACCCATCCCTCCAGTACCCCAACTCTCCTATTCCCCCAACTCTCCCACTAACACCCATCCCTCCAGTACCCCAACTCTCCTATTCCCCCAACTCTCCTATTCCCCCAACTCTCCCACTAACACTCATCCCTCTAGTACCCCATCGCTCCTATTAATGCTCATCCCTCTAGTACCCCAACTCTCCTATTCCCCCAACTTGCCCACTAACACTTGTCCCTCTAGTACCCTAACTTTCCTATTCCCCTAACTCTCCTATTCCCCAACTCTCCTTTTACCCTAACTCTCCTATTCCCCGAACTCTCCTATTCCCTAACTCTCCTTTTACCCTAACTCTCCTATTCCCCTAACTCTCCTATTCCCCTAACTCTCCTATTCCCCTAACTCTCCTTTTACCCTAACTCTCCTATTCCCCTAACTCTCCTATTCCCCTAACTCTCCTATTCCCCTAACTCTCCTATTCCCCTAACTCTCCTTTTACCCTAACTCTCCTTTTACCCTAACTCTCCTTTTACCCTAACTCTCCTTTTACCCTAACTCTCCTTTTACCCCAACTCTCCTATTCCCCAACTCTCCTATTCCCTAACTCTCCTTTTACCCTAACTCTCCTATTCCCTAACTCTCCTATTCCCCTAACTCTCCTATTCCCTAACTCTCCTATTCCCTAACTCTCCTATTCCCTAACTCTCCTATTCCCTAACTCTCCTATTCCCTAACTCTCCTATTCCCTAACTCTCCTATTCCCCTAACTCTCCTATTCCCCTAACTCTCCTATTCCCTAACTCTCCTATTCCCTAACTCTCCTATTCCCCTAACTCTCCTTTTACCCTAACTCTCCTTTTACCCTAACTCTCCTTTTACCCTAACTCTCCTATTCCCTAACTCTCCTATTCCCTAACTCTCCTATTCCCCAACTCTCCTTTTACCCTAACTCTCCTATTAATGCTCGTCTCCCTGGTTCGCGAACTCTCCAATTTCAGCTCCTGACATCCACCTTGAACAACTCGAATGTTGTGTCTCTACTGCCTTGTTTAACAGACCATTCAAAAACATTATCACTCTCTGAGTCAAGTTCTTTCAATATATCTACTATTACATTTACAATTCACGAATGAAAATTGATGTCGTTTGGTCCCGATTCTTGGCTTGCTTTGAAATAATAAACTGCAACACCGTTGTACGACCTCTTCACACAAAAATGACAAACTGAAACTGCTCAAATTTTTGCACCAAAGTAAAGGGGGAAAATCTGTGAGCATTTTGAAGAATAGCGCAATGGATCATTCTGGTATTCGAGTGCAAAGGACTTAAACCCTCGCAGGGGTAACTAGCGAGAGTCCAGACTTTGCAGAAGACCTTTCCAGACCATCAGAAATTCTGATTGCACATTGGGTTGAGTGGGGCGTATATCTGACCGGTGTGTTGTGAAAGATGACATGGGGGGGGGGTTCCTGTTTGTTTTGATGAAACAATTAATATGTGGTAGCTGACAATAAAAGTAAAAAGCGTGGCATCTACTGACCTATACTGTGATAGAGGGATTGGATGGAAGAGCAGGTCAGCACACATAAGAAATAGGAGCAGGAGTCGGCCATTTGGCCCCTCGAGCCTGCTCCACCATTCAATAAGATCATGGCTGATCTGATCATGGACTTAGCTCCACTTCCCCGTCCACTACCCATAACCCTTGACTCCCTTATCGCTCAAAAATCTGTCTAAGTCCATCTTAAATTTATGCAATGACCCAGCCTCCACAGCTCTCTGAGGCAGAGAATTCCAAAGACTCAACACCCTCTGAAAGAAGAAATTCCTCCTCATTTCCATTTTAAATGGGCGACCCCTTATTCTTAAACTGTGCCCCCTAGTTCTAGATTCCCCCACAAGGGGAAACATCCTCTCTGCATTGACCCTGCCAAGCCCTCTCAGAATCTTATACGTTTCAATAAGATCACCATCCAGAGCCAAAGGCAAGATAGACTTGGTTATACATAGCACCTTTCCTGACAACTCAGCTCCTCCCACACTTTGTTAAGTATTATCTGTTCTGTGTGTTGAGGTATTATTTCCCCGCCACCCCCCAACAACAGATTTCTCTTGTACACTACTGCCTACATATCCAGGTGAGTGAGTGAGTGAGAGAAAGAGAGAGAGAAAAACAGTCACAAAGGGCAATTACACAACGCCTTTCATACATCCCTAGGCTCTTTACAGCCATTGGAAATACTTTTGGAGCGTAGTCACTGTTGTAATGTAGGAACTACACGGACAGCATGGACCTGCCCACACTGCGATATGTGTGTGCGCACTAGGTCCGTGCAGCAGAGCAGGTCTCCAGTCGTCCTGGTTAACCCTTGCCCCTGGATAAAGGCCTAGCTCTGACAAGCCCTAGGGGCAGGGAGGTGTTACTACAGTTGTACAGGGCCTTGGTGAGGCCACACCTGGAGTATTGTGTACAGTTTTGGTCTCCTAACTTGAGGAAGGACATTCTTGCTATTGAGGGAGTGCAGCGAAGGTTCACCAGACTGATTCTCGGGATGGCAGAACTGACATATCAAGAAAGACTGGATCAACTGGGCTTGTATTCACTGGAGTTCAGAAGAATGAGAGGGGATCTCATAGAAACGTTTAAAATGCTAACAGGTTTAGACAGGTTAGATGCAGGAAGAATGTTCCCAATGTTGGGGAAGTCCAGAACCAGGGATCACAGTCTAAGGATAAGGGGTAAGCCATTTAGGACTGAGATGAGGAGAAACTTCTTCACTCAGAGAGTGGTGAACCTGTGGAATTCTCTACCACAGGAAGTTGTTGAGGCCAATTCACTAAATATATTCAAAAAGGAGTTAGAAGTAGTCCTTACTACTAGGGGGATCAAGGGGTATGGCGAGAAAGCAGGAATGGGGTACTGAAGTTGCATGTTCAGCCATGAACTCATTGAATGGCGGTGCAGGCTTGAAGGGCCGAATGGCCTACTCCTGCACCTATTTTCGATGTTTCTATGTAAGTCCGTGTGGTGGCTGATGTGCAACGGTCACCACACGTTAAAAAAATCCACACACAGGCATCTTCCACCCCCTCAATTGGAGTTCAGGACTGGAACATCGGGTCCTTCATTGAAACATCTGTGAACTTTTGTGGAAGCAAGTCATCTTCGTTCGAGGGACTGCCTGCGATGATGATGATGAATGTAGGAAACATGGCAGCCAATTTGTGCACAGCAAGCTCCCACAAACAGCAATGTGATAATGACCCGATAATCTGTGTTAGTGATGTTGGTTGAGGGATAAAATATTGTCCTCAGTTTTACACCTCATCCGAAAGACGGCACCTCCGACAGTGCGGCCTAAACCGTGTGCTCAAATCCCTGGAGTGGGTCATCACCCCACAACCTTCGGACTCCCGGCTGACACCCAAACTGATGGCAGTGGGTGTGACCCCCTCCGTAGCGGTCTTACTGAGACATTGAGGTTGGCAGGCTTTAACCCAGTTCTTAGTGGACAGACTCTCTCAGCACAAAAGGGGCTGTGGTTTAGCAATAGTTTGGCAACCTCGTTCAAACAGACCAGAAGGATGACTTTTGAGAGAAGTGCTAATGTGGTGTTAGCACAATAGGCGGGCGGAGAATTTCTCAGATCATGGTTAAGGAAAACAGTTCGTGTTGAGTAAAGGGATGTACAACGGCTAATACTTGGTAGAAAAGTGTTCCATTTCCCCGGGACTGATTCTCTCACCTTGCAAAGCCAAAAAAAACCCCGAAATGGCTATAAATTAACTGAGATAATTTATAGACCGAGATAAGACCGAACAAAAAAGAGGTGGCAAAAGGTCAGATCCATTCACACCTAGTCTGTTTTTTTGGACGAGCAGGACAGAGGAGAGGAGAAATAACCAAAATTGTTCAATGGACGAGACTGTCTTAAATAACAGAAAACAAATGTAAACGCTAATGTTCGGGCCTTGACAACCGATTTAGATCCAAGAATGGTTCCAACTGGTTGAGGGCCAGGCTTGACTGGGTCGATGGCGCTGATGTATTGTTCCTGTAACGCTGAGAGTTATTCTGCTGCCGTAACTAATACCAGGAATTCCTTTGTGAGCAATTATTTCTTTCTTTTTTTTTTACACAGAAACCACGCCACTGTTTGCAACCCAGATAGTTCCCTACGGTGCACTCCCCGGGACGCTCAGACGGAAATTGAAGGGAGTGTTTGACTGCCCGACAGACAATCCCAATCTAGCTTCTGGTGTGTTGAATATTTCTGCTGAAAAAATACAAGCTCAAGGTACGGGTTTAAAGATCCTCTCACCACAGGATTTGCCTATTCGGGGACCGATACTGAGAAAGATCACTGCTGCTCCCTGGGAAAGGAGCAATACTCTTTCTTGTATGTAATCTCTCTGCGATGCTTCTTCTGAGCTAACTGCAGTACCTGTATCACCTAGTGCAGATTCCTGCACCACTTTCAGCTTTTGTACACATCTATCTCATAACATAAAGCTGCCCTTTGCCTTCTCGCTCCCGGGCTCGGATAGAAACTGGCCCGTTTTTGAGTTCTTCAAATCAACACCAACATCTATTAATTTTTTATTAATAAATGTGATTTTTTTTAAATGTGTCTGATATATCTATGTATAAAGTAGAAATGGTTTCGAAAATACAATATAGATAATAGACCAGGCTAAAACCAAAATAACTGAGTTTGGAATAAGCAGAAAATAAAATCAATAGTAAAAGCTCCATACACATCCAAAGTATTTGATTTATTAAATCTGCATCATAGTTGTAAATCTTTAATCTGATTTTGTTCTGTAATCTGATGGAAAGGTATTGCATTTAGCGGTTAATTTGATAGTCACGGCTTTCACCTTTGTTTAGTGCGAGCCATTCGTCTATTTTATTACCAACTATTTCTGACAGCTTTTAAACACCACAACACACAAGGAAAGCTGTAATTCATTTCGCTCCAGCTAATATTGTCCATAATGCAAGGAGTGAGCTGGTTCCTGAAGGCGGTCCACACAGTGTTGGACCGAGTGGACACTGCTGAAAACGCAAGACCTGAGTGAGGCCCACTTTACGTGATGCCATAACGGGAACGGTTACAGTAGACACCTCAAGTCGCTGGAGAAATACCACCAATGTTGTCTCCGCAAGATCCTGCAAATCCCCCGGGAGGACAGACGCGCCAACGTTAGCGACCTTGACCGGGCCAACATCCCCAGCATTGAAACACTGACCACTGGTCAAGCCGTACTGTTCGCATGCCAGACACGAGACTCCCAAAGCAAGCGCTCTACTTGGAACTCCTTCACGGCAAATGAGCCAAAGGTGGGCAGAGTAAACATTACAAGGACACCCTCAAAGCCTCCCTGATAAAGTACAACATCCCCACCGACACCTGGGAGTCCCTGGCCAAAGATCGGCCTTAGTGGAGGAAGTGCATCCGGGAGGGCGCTGAGCACCTCGAGTCTCATCGCCGAGAGCATGCAGAAATCAAGCGCAGGCAGCGGAAGGAGCGTGCGGCAAACCTGTCCCACCCTCCCTTACCCTCAATAACTATCTGTCCCACCTGCGTCAGGGACTGTGGTCCTCGTATTGGACTGTTCAGCCACCTAAGGACTCATGTTAAGAGTGGAATCAAGGCTTCCTCGATTCCGAGGGACTGCCTATGATGATGATGATGAGCATAGTGGTTATGTTACTGGGATTAGTAATCCAGAGGCCTGGACTAATGATCTGGAGACGTGAGTTCAAATCCCACCACGGCAGCTGGGGAATTTAAGTTCCGTTAATTAAATAAATCCGGAATATAAAAGCTAGTATCAGTAATGACCGTGAAACTACCGGATTGTCGTCAAAACTCATCTGCTTCGCTAATGGCCTTCAGGGAAGGAAATCTGTCGCCCTTACCCGGTTTGGACTATATGTGACTCCAGACCCACATGTAGTTGACTCTTAACTGCCACTCAGTTGAACCAAGACAAAGTCAACACTGTGGGAGTACTTTCACCACACGGACTGCAGCGGTTCAAGTCAGCGGCTCACCACCACCTTCTCCGGGGCAATTAGGGATGGGCAATAAATGCCAGCCTTGCCAGCGACGCCCACATCCCGTGAATGAATTATTAAAAAACCTGACTCATTTCACGTTGACTAAAATGTTGTGTTTCTTTCTCTTCCCTCCCCCACCCCCGCTCCACCTCAAAGGAAACGGCTTTTTCTGGTATTCCTACCACACGGATGCTGGGAAATTCAGGGTTTTATCAATAACATCCCTCGGCAGACCTTTTGTTGCCTGAAGTCTAGAAAATAAACAGGCCTCACCTTGACAACGCAACACTTTTAATGATTTATTTTGTTTCATTGACAAACCTGCTGTCACAGTCGGGGAAGACTGGTATGAGAGGTGGAAACCATCACGCCTTCGCAGGAGGGAGTGATTCTTTGGGGTTGGGAGTCAAGACACATTGAGGGGAAGATTGTGTTAATAAAATGATAAAACCAACCTTTAAAAGTGGGTTTATCATTTTGCTGAAAGAAAGGAACACTTGGATCTGGGGAGCTCGAACAATGCAAAGGAATACACATTAAATGGTACGACACTGAAAAGTGTACTAGGATAAAAGGACCTTGAATTCAGGTCCACAGATCCCTGAAGTAGCAGGCCAGGCGGATAAGATGGTTAAGAAGGCTAATGGAATACTTGCCTTTATTAGTCGAGGCATGGAATACAAGAGCAAGGAGGTTATGCTTGAACTGTATAAAACACTGGTTAGGCCGCAGCTGGAGTACTGCGTGCAGTTCTGGTCACCACATTATAGGAAAGAGGTGATTGCACTGGAAAGGGTGCAGAGGAGATTTACAAGAATGTTGCCTGGACTGGAGGATTTTGGCTATGAGGTAAGATTGGAGATGCTGGGTCTGTTTTCTTTGGAACAGAGGAGGCTGAGGGGAGACCTGACTGAGGTGTGTAAAATTATGAGGGGCCTGGATAGAATGGATAGGAAGGACCTGTTTCACTTGGCAGAGGGGTCAACAACCAGGGGGCATAGATTTAAAGTAATTGGGGGGAGACTAAGGGGATTTATGAGGGGCAATTTCTTCACCAAGAGGGTTGGTGGGGATCTGGAACTCACTGCCTGAAAGGGTGGTAGAGGCAGAAAGCCTCACCACATTTAAAAAAGTACCTGGATGTGCAGTAACCTACAGGGCTACGGACCAAGAGCTGGAAAGTGGGATTAGGCTAGATTAGCTTTTGGTCGGCCGGCACGGACACGATGGGCCGAAATGGCCTCCTTCCATGCTGTAAATTTCTATGATTTATATAGCGCCTTTCACGACCACCGAACGTCTCAAGGTGCTTTACAGCCAATGAAGTACTTTTGGAGTGTGGTCACTGTTGTAATATGGAAAACGCGGCAGCCAATTTGCGCACAGCAAGCTCCCACAAACAGCAATGTGATAATGACCAGATAATCTGTTTTTTTGATATGGCGATTGAGGGATAAATATTACAAATATTGCACATTGCAGGATCTTCCGCCAACCCTTGTGGCATAGTGTCTAACCGTGCTGCACCTGACCTGGCACTGTTTCAACTGGGTAACATGCCCCAGCACCGATATCCTTCACCTTCACACAATGGCTCAGTGCAAATCTGGAACTCTCTCCCCCTCAAAAGAGCCAACGAGGCTGAGATTTTTCACAAGAAGCTAAGGGCTACGGGACCAAGGCGGGTTGATGGGAGTTAAGAAATAGATCAGCCTTGATCTAACTGGATGGCGGAATATGCTCGAGGGGCTGAATGGCCTCCTCCTGCTCCTTCCCATGTTCAGCCTAAAATTCAACCCCCCAAAAACAAAATGACCCACTCGAACTTATCAAGGCTGACACACCAGTGCGGTGCTAAGGGAACGGTTATTGTCAGATGTGCTATCTGTCAGTAAAGATGCTAAATTGAAGCCCCGTCTGGTTGCTCCAGGGCAGCAGGTGGATGTAAAAGATCCCATGGCAGTATTCAAAGAGCAGGGAATCCCAGGTAACATTCCTCCCGCAATCAACAGCATCCAATCAGCATGACTGACTGGCCTTTCATCTTGATGGCTGTTTATGGGACCTTGATGTGGGCAGAGTAGCTGCTGTGTGAGCGACTGAACAACACCAACCATCCTTCAAAAACCAATTCACCGGTTGTGAAGTGCTGTGGGACATCCTGAGGATCCCGTGGAGGCTCAGTCTTTGAGTATATTGTCCGCATGCCCGACACAAGACTCCCAAAGCAAGCGCTCTACTCGGAACTCCTACACGGCAGGCGAGCCCCAGGTGGGCAGAGGAAACGTTTCAAGGACACCCTCAAAGCCTCCCTGATAAAATGCAACATCCCCACTGGCACCTGGGAGTCCCTGGCCAAAGACCACCCGAAGTGGAGGAAGAGCATCCGGGAGGGCGCTGAGCACCTCGAGTCTCGTCGCCGAGAACATGCAGAAATCGAGGGCAGGCAGCGGAAGGAGCGTGCGGCAAACCAGTCCCACCCACCCTTTCCTTCAATGGCTGTCTGTCCCACCCGTGACAGAGACTGTAATTTCCATATTGGACTGTACAGTCACCTGAGAACTCACTTTTAGTGGAAGCAAGTCTTCCTCAATTTCGAGGGACTGCCTATGATGATGAGATTGAAGGCAGAGATCGATAGATTTTGAGATATTAAGCAAATCAAGGGATATGGGGACAGTGCAGGAAAGTGGAGTTGAGGTAGATGATCAGCCATGATCTCAGTGAATGGCGGAGCAGGCTCGAGGGGCCGAATGGCCTACTCCTGCTCCTAATTCTTATGTTGTGATCCATTAAAAGGTGTCATACAGATGATATGCTCTTTTGAAGGTTTACTGTTATAGAGACCAAAATGTTGACTCTGTGGGAACAGTTCTTATATGGCCAGTTAAAATGAACCAGGGAAAGTAGCAGATTGGATGCACAGTAGTTAAAGAGCGGGACTTCAATGGGACAAAACAGTTCTGCTTTAGATTGTATGCCGCTAACCCAAGCACATGCTGCATCACCAGCTCACAGTCACACCACTCGCTGGCTACTTCCCCCTTACATATGAATCCGATTTCCTTTAGCACACCACAGTCTAAATGCAGGGAGCCTCAGAACCACAGTGATGTACTGGGACTAGGATCCGCTTCCTATGTAAAGTAACCCAATCCTCCCTGCTTTCCCCGCCCCCCCCCCCCCCCCCACCCCCAGCTCTCCAACACACGTTCGGCATGGCTCTTTGCAAAGAAAAGATGCAACAAAAATAAATAAAGCAATACACAGTCCGGCACGGTCTACAAAGCGGGAGCAGTGAGCATCGACGGGCCCACCGCCCCCATGGCCAAATCACAAAGCGGAGAGAATAAAACAGAGTTAACAAAACAAAACAGAAAATGTTGTAAGTGGGTATGGCCTCCATGAAGCTCAGGGCCCTTGGGAGGTCACTGAAGGAGCTTTGCTGGACCAGATTCTAGGGGATGCAGACTCTGCCTTTCATCTCAAGGTAGCAACTCAAAGCTCTGCTGTTAATTTGAGGAAATATAATACTGTTCGTTTTTGGTTCTTTTATTCACTTGTCATTTACTTCCGTCTGTTGGCTTTCAGCTGTTCACGCCCTTAAGCACAGGAATTCCCCCTCTAAACCTCTCCGCCTCTCTCTCTGCTCCTTCAAGACGCTCCTTAAAACCTGCCTCTTTTGACCAAGCTTGTGGTCACCTGTGCTAATGTCTCCTTCTTTGGCTCAGTGTCAAATTGTTTGTCCAATGACTCTCCTGCGAAACACCTTGGGAGGTTTCGCGACATGAAAGGGCGCTGTATACACGCCAGTTGTTGTCTTACTCCTTTCTTCATCAATTTTAGATGCCAATAACACGTGATCCGCCTTACCCCCTTTCTCCCGTGATCCGCCTTACCCCCTCGGGCCCGTGATCCGCCTTACCCCGCCTTCGCTCCTACGGCACACAAAGAGGCCCCAAACTGCTCTTGCGTTCTGAAAAAATTCCAGGTTGCAAAAGCCTGCCGGCCTCTCGAATGATTTCAGAATGTAACGTCAGTCAGGCGTCAGTGTGCTCGCGACTTGTTAAAAACTTGCAGTGCCAGTGCGTTAGAAAGCCACCCGTTGTAAATGAAGGGTGGAGCAAAAGGGTTCCAAAATAAAGCAAGTGAGTGGGACTAGCTGAGGTGCTCTTGCAGAGGGCCGGCGCAGGCTCGGTGGGCCAAATGGCCTCCTTCCGTGCTGTAACCATTCTATGATTCAAAGTGTGGGCATGGGGAGGGTCGCATAAATTCACAATTATAATTATAACCTGATGAACCTGTATAAAACACTGGTTCACAGCCTCACACTGGAGTATTGTGTCCAATTCTGGGGACCGCACTTTAGGAAGGATGTGAAGGCCTTAGAGAGGGTGCAGGGAGGATTTACGAGAATGGTTCCAGGGATGAGGGACTTCAGTTCCGTGGATAGACTGGAGAAGCTGGGGTTGTTCTCCTTAGAGCAGAGAAGGTTGAGAGGAGATTTGATGGAGGTGTTCAAAATCATGAGGGGTCTGGACAGAGTAGAGAGAGAGAAACTGTTCCCATTGGCGGAAGGGTCGAGAACCAGAGGACACAGATTTAAGGCGATTGGCAGAAGAACCAAAGACGACATGAGGAAAAAACGTTTTTACGCAGCGAGTGGTTAGGATCTGGAATGCGCTGCCTGAGAGGGTGGTGGAGGCAGACTCAATCGTGGCTTTCAAAAGGGAACGGGATAAGTACTTGAAGGAAAAAGATTTGCAGGATTACGGGGAAAGGGCGGGGGAGGGGGACTAGCTGAAGTGTTCTTGCAGAGAGCCAGCACGGGCTCAACTGGCCGAATGGCCTCCTTCCACGTCGTAACCATTCTATGATAACAATTGCTTAAGTAAGACTGGAGCAAAAATGATTGCCACATGTCCAAATACTGATGGCGCCTTTCACGAAAGGCAACGTGGAATTTTTGTTAAAAACGCAGTCTCAAAGAACAAAGTAAAATGGTGGATATTTATGTGTTCACGGAACGGAACCTGCTGCAGCAAGGCGAATGCCAGAGTTGACACTGACCTCTCGTTAAAATGTGCGTCTCTGTGCTGGGGGAGTCCCTGCTTCCTCCTCTGACTGGACGAGCTGCTGGAAGATGGAATGTGAGCTTCCATAGCGCTGGAATTCCGAACGGCGGCAACTGCCTCTTGCCGAGCCCTCAGCAGGTCTGCGGGAAGACAAAAAAACATGATATTTTCCTCCTATTCCGCCTTCGCAAGATGTACAGAGACACTTCGGTTCATCACAAGAAAGAAAGACTTGGATTTATATAACATCTATCACCACCACCAGATGTCTCAAAGCGCTTTGAGATGTCCGGTGCGTCGTGAAAGGCGCTATATAAATGCAAGTCTTTCTTTATGTGGCTTGTTGTCAAATTTTGTTTGATAACACTGCTGTGAAGCACCTTGGGACGTTTTACTACGTGAAAGGTGGGTAGGCACTCTCGTCTCTGAGTCAGCAGGTTGTGGGTTCAAGTCCCGTTCCAGGAACCTGAGCACATAAATCCAGGCTGACACTCCAGTGCAGTGCTGAAGGAGCGCCGCACTGTCGGAGGTGCCTTCTTTCGGATGAGACGTTAAACCGAGGCCCCGTCTGCTCTCTCAGGTGGACGTAAAAAAATTCCATGGCAATATTTCGAAGAAGAGCAGGGGAATTATCCCCAGGATCCTGGACAATATTTATCCCTCAATCAACATAACAAAAAAAAAAAGATTATCTGCTCATTATCACATTGCTGTTTGTGGGAGCTTGCTGTGCGCAAATTGGCTGCCGTGCTTCCCACATTACAGCAGTGACTACACTTCAAAAGTACTTCATTGGCTGTAAAGCGTTTTGAGACGTTCGGTGTTGTTTTATATCTTCAGTACAACTCACAAACACACACAGCCTTAAGATGGCAGAACACACATTCAGTCAGGTCACCTGTTCCCTTCTTTATTATAAACAGCACTGGCTGCAGTACCACAGGAATCCACAGGTGGAGTTATATATATTACACTCGTGAAAGGCGCTATATAAATGCAAGTCTGTCTTTACCTGGCTTGTTGTCAAATTTTATTTGATAACGCTGCTGTGAAGTGCCTTGGGACTTTTACTATGTTAAAGATGCGATATAAATGCAAGTTGTTGTTGCTGTGGTACTAATTGACTATTATTAATGGCTAAGTGTTGGGATTAAGCGGAAACGTTACAAGGACTCCCTCAAAGCCTCTCTGGTAAAGTGCGACATCACCACTGACACCTGGGAGACCCTGGCCGAAGACCGCCCGAGGTGGAGAAAGTGCATCCGGGAGGGCGTTGAGTTCTTCGAGTCTCAACGCCGCGAGCGTGAAGAGGTCAGGCGCAGACAGCGGAAGGGGCGCGCGGCAAACCAGCCCCACCGGCTCCTTCCCTCGACGAATGTCTGTCCCACCTGTAACAGGGTCTGTGGCTCTCGTATTGGACTGTTCAGCCACCAGAGAACTCACTTTGGGAGTGGAAACAAGTCTTCCTCGATTCCGAGGGACTGCCTATGATGTTGGGATTGGTGCTATTTCAGTGGTTCTTTGGCGCCGGAGAGGAGCAGTGGCCGTGGGTTATTTTGACACCATAGTCTGCCGTGAGTTGCGTCATGCGTGGCACAGTGTAGGATTGAGACCTGGCGCTCAGGAATCTTCCTGCTCCAATGCCTGGTCTGTGTTGAATTAGTTGATCTTAACTTGGACAGGGGTTGGCGGGGCTTGTGGGGGAGGGGGGGGAATCCTCCAGTTAGCCTCAACGCCCCAGGCAGGGTAGAGGAAAATCAGCTTTTCGGGGTATCACTGTCCAGTATCTGTTGCTGGAATGCATAGCCAATGGGCGAGCTTAGCATCTGGCTTGATGACGTTCAATATCCAGTTTTGTAGTTTAATTTCCTCCCAGTTAACAAACTCAAGTATAACTCCTCGTTGAGTATACCCAAGGCTGATATCGCTTGATAACTGTGAGGAAAGATTGGATCGGCTGGGTTTATTTTCTTTGGAACAGAGAGGGCTCAGGGGAGACTTTATTGAGGTGTATAAAATTTATGAGGGGCCTAGGTAGAGTGGATAGGAAGGACCTTAGCAGAGGGGTCAACAACCAGGGGACATAGATTTAAAGTAATTGGGGGGAGGTTTAGAAGCGATTTATGGGGAAATGTTTTCACCCAGAGGGTGGTAGGGGTCTGGAACTCACTGCCTGAAAGGATGGTAGAGGCAGAAACCCTCACCACATTTAAGAAGTGCTTGGATGTGCACTTGAAGTGCCATAACCTACAGGGCTACGGACCAAGAGCTGGAAAGTGGGGTTAGGCTGGATAGCTCTTGGTCGGCCGGCGCGGACACAATGGGCCAAAATGACCTCCTTCGTGCTGTAAATTTCAATGATTCTATGATAGATTTTTGGACACTAGATAGATTTTTAACCAATAAGGGAATTAAGGGTTACGGGGAGAGGGCGGGTAAGTGGAGCTGAGTCCACGGCAGATCAGCCATGATCTTATTGAATGGCGGAGCAAGATGGCCTACTCCTGTTACTAATTCTTATGTTCTTATGTTATGTATGAATCAAGGGATATGGAGATCGGGCGGGAAAGTGGAGTTGAGGTTTAAGATCACCCGTGATTGAATGGCGGAGCAGGCTCGAGGAGCTGAATGGCCCACTCCTGCTCCTAGTTCTTATGTTCTTAACACAGTTACTAACTTTCAAACTCGGTAACAGCTGTGTTGAATTAGGAATTTTATGGCAGCACATTCACCAGTGAACTGAGGCACTTAAACCCTCAAAAATGCTGGGAACCCCAGCATGGTGCTACCACATTCAGGGTAGGATGGTGTGAGAAGGTTCAACGAATAAAGACTGTGCCATCTTGCAACATGATCAAGGAATCGGCTACCGTCATTAGTGATCCACAGACCCTAATGATGATTACATCAAGATATAGCACCTAAAAAGGACACAAAAACTCACAATAAAATGCAGTCTTTCGCGTCTATGTAAATTCTTCTCGTTTCGCTTGATGTGAGACTAAAATGAGCTGCCTCACCTCTTTCCCCTTTGTAATTCAGCGGATGTATAAAACTCAACATGAAGGCGCATAAGAACCATAAGAAGTAGGAGAAGACCATTTGGATCTTTGAGCCTGCTCCGCCATTCACTAAGATCACGGATAATCTTCTACATCAATTCCACCTTCCCGCACTATCTCCAATCCCCTTGATTTCCTTCGTTCCTAGAAATTTATTGACCTCTGTCTTAAATATAAATGAATGAAAGACTTGGATTTATATAGCGCCTTTCACAACCACCGGACGTCTCAAAGTGCTTTACAGCCAATGAAGTGCTTCTGGAGCGTGGTCACTGTTGTAAGGTGGGAAATGCAGCAGCCAATTTGCGCACAGCAAGCTCCCGCAAACAGCAATGTGATAATGACCCAGATAATTTGGTTTTTTTTGTTATGTCGATTAAGAGATAAATATTGGCCTGGACACCGGGGATAACTCTCCTGCTCTTCTTCGAAATAGTGGCACGAGATCTTTTACGTCCACTTGAGAGAGCAGACGGGGCCTCGGTTTAACTACTCATCCAAAAGACGGCACCTCCGACAGTGCAGCACTCCCTCAGCACCTCACAAGAGTGTTAGCCTAGATTTATGTGCTCAAGTCCCTGGAGTGGGACTTGAACCCACAACCTTCTGACTCAGGGGCGAGGTTGCACTCAATGACTGAGCATCCACAGCCCTCTGGGGGAAATGAGGCGAGCCGTCTTGTTTTGGTCTCACATCAAACGACACAAAGAAATTTCTCCTCATCTCAGCCCTAAATGGCTGACCCCTTTATTCTGAGACTGCGACCTCATGTTTGCGATTCCCCAGCCAGGGGAAACACTTTCCCAGCACCATGTCAGTAATAAAGCTCACATATCATCGGGTTTCAGAGGCCAGTGATTCAACACTTGGCTGAGCGAGGGGCCAGTAATAAAAACCTCTCTACCCATCTGTTGGTGTGAACAGATGGAGAGGATCTTTGAGCAAATCACACTGCAGAGGTCACACCGCAAAGCGTCACGCCTTTGTGACAGATTCAAAACTATCCTTTAAAGAAAGAGGGCCAGTCATTTCCTGCTGAGTTTTTAGTTTCCTAACTTTGGACAGGAGCCAGCGATTTCCAACCAATTGCTGCCAACCGACAGAGCAACAATTGCGCTCCAAATGACCCTCAGGATGTGCCAATTCACAACATGCTTAAAAGGGACCTTAAAGGGTCGCATGGCCCTACCACCAAAGCAAAATAGTACCGTCTTCTTCTTGGGCAGTGCCTCGGGAGTCGAGGATGACTTGCTTCCACACTAATATGAGTTCTAAGGTGGCTGATGCCAGGTCCAGAACTTCATCTTAAAGGGTGGAATATGCGTGTGCGTGAATTCGTTTAACGTGGGGTGGCCGTTGCACACCAGCTACCACAGGGGCTTGACAGAGCAAGGTCTTGGTCCAAAGGCAAGGGGATCCAAGACGACTGGAGACCAGGTTCTGCTGCATGAGTCTAGTACACACACACACACACACACACACACACAAACATATTCCTACTGACCCCCACCACCCTCCCCCCCCCCCGCCCCCCTCAGGGCCTTTCCCTCCCGCCCAACCCCCCCCCCCCCCCCGTTTTCAGAGATCGCAGTGTAGGTGAGAGCACCACTCTCTGAACAGCCTGCGTATCCGTACACAGAATACTGACACTGTTACCCCGGGACCCCCTGGTTCCAGCCCCAGCACGCTGCTCTCCGTGCGTAGGCCCCGCTGTGATTGTACCACTTTGGTCGTTGGGCACCTAAAGTATGAACGGAAAATAGGACGCTGCGCGTTACAAGACATAATGCTGCGGTCCTTATAAAACTGCAGCACCTTTTCGTGCCTCATCCTGAGCAATGCCACTGGAGATCGGATAATAGTGTATGCAAATCTGTCAACAGAAGCGGCACTGTCACTAAAACTATTCACACGGCCCTCTTGTTACAGTCTGGGGTTTTTTTTATAATAAAGTCTCAAAATGTATGGGAAAGACAGATGGAAAATTATAGCGAGAGAGTCATTTCATTCGATCTTGAACCACTACTGCCCATCTCCCCCGCCGCCCCACCCCCAGCTCCCTCCCCCGCCCCCCTCCCCCCCCCCAGCTCCCTCCTCCGCCCAACCCAACCCTCCACCTCACGACCAGGTCCAGCGGAACACCACAGAGCCAGTAATGGCCGTCACAGCCCAGGCAAAATGATGCTCACCATTCCTCCCGCCCCGGGAACATCCACACTGTTGTGACTGACTCATGCCCCCGGGCAGCTCAAGTGGTTCAGCTGCCAGGCAGCTCGACTCCAGGGTATTTACCTGCTCACTCTGTCACGACTTTCAGTTCAAAAAACAAAACAATATATACAGTTTTTACTTCATAAGCATCCAAATCCCAGATATGAATTTCCTTTGCTCGATAAACCACATAAAGATCTACTGAAGAGTGTGAATAGGAACATCGGCAGAATCACATTAAAAGGAACTTGCCCTTTGACTGCTCAAGATCAATACAGCTTAAAAACAGCAAGCTGCCTCCTGTTGGCTAAATATCGCAGCAAACCCTTTCACTTTGGGAGAAGGCACAGGCCGTTCGACCCGACCGGTCTGTGCTGGTGTTTATGCTGCACACATGTGGCACTGTGCGACCGAAGAGGACGGACACAGCGCCGTGCGCCGGACACTCCGGAGTGGATCACACGGTGTCGTCTCCGTCCCTGTCTATCCTTAGCTTAATGTCTCTCCAAGCACCAAGCTCATGGGTCTACTGGGCTGCGCCCTCCTGTATGGCTCAGAGACGTGGACCATGTACAGCAGACACCTCAAATCGCTGGAGAAATACCACCGACGATGTCTCCGCAAGGTCCTGCAAATCCCCTGGGAGGATAGATGCACCAACGTTAGCGTTCTCGATCAGGCCAACATCCCCAGCATCGAAGCACTGACCACACTCGACCAGCTCCATTGGGCGGGCCACATTGTCCGCATGCCTGACACAAGACTCCCAAAGCAAGCGCTCTACTCGGAACTCCTACACGGCAAGCGAGACCCAGGTGGGCAGAGGGAACGTTGCAGGGACACCCTCAAAGCCTCCTTGATAAAGTGCAACATCCCCACTGACACCTGGGAGTCCCTGGCCCAAGACCGCCCTAAGTGGAGGAAGAGCATCCGGGAGAGCACTGAGCACCTCGAGTCTCGTCGCTGAGAGCATGCAGAAAGCAAGCGCAGGCAGCGGAAGGAGCGTGCGGCAAACCAGACTCCCGACCCACCCTTTCCTCCAACCACTGTCTGTCCCACCTGTGACAGAGACTGTAATTCCTGTTTTGGACTGTTCAGCCACCTGAGAACTCACTTTTAGAGTGGAAGCAAGTCTTCCTCAATCTCGAGGGACTGCCTATGATGATGACTATCCTTAGCGTTGACCACCCCCCCTGCTCCCACCCACACCCGGACTACCTGATGGTAGCTTGTCGCAAATGGTTTTGGCACAAAGGGCCGGCTATGGTTGACGGAGAAACTGTTTGCAGCGAGACCGGGCATTGTACAGTCGGCACAGACACAGGAGATGATCAGAAAAACCTATCCTGGCTGCGGGGGGGCTGCGGGCGGGTGGGGTGGGGGGAGTGTTGCATTTGAGAGAAACAGCTGCATTCGAAAAAACCTTTCAGGCACCGCAACATCCGCTCGACAGGAAACACGAACAACGAGAAAAAAAATTGCATTTATAGATAAGAAAGTTAAGGAGAATTTAAAAGCCAAGATCCACACAACGTAGTTACTTTATCCGCCCCCACCTCCCCCCCTTCTGTTCTAACTTCTTTCGCTGCCGTGGCAACTTGCCAGCAGACTGCCAGTTAAATGTATTCCCTGCTAATCCACAAGCGTCACCTGAATGAGTCATTTGGGCCGCCTAGAGCTACGACTCAGTTTGAACCCTGTGCTCATGCAGCAAGAAAGGCCAACCGCGGAGCAGTTCCCCACCCCCACAATGTGCCTCTTCCCTTTTAGCCCTCCGCTCGGGAGCTTAAAAGGGCAATGTCTTTCTTAAAAGGGCAACGCCTTTCTTAAAAGGGCAATGCCTGCCGCTTCCATGGTGTCTCCTGACTTCACTCGCGCCTTTCTTTGCCTGACCTCATTCGCCCGCGGAAATCCCTCCGAGGAAGCGCGCGCTTTCTCCCAGCGGCTTAAATTTAATTTCGAATTCCACCATTTAAAAAAAAAACACACAAAGCTGAACGCCACATAAGTTGGGTTCAATATTGCAGATAGAACCGTTACGCAGAGACGACAATTGCGTTCATTTTATACTTCCGACAATCTGAGTCGCTCTAGCACAAGGGAAAGCAATTCCGCCGATGGGGACGCTCTGTGGGCCGAATCTGACAGTATTTCGAAAAAATGGCAGGGTTAAAAATCCTCAAATAGTTGCCTGATTTGACCAGCAGAAGTGACACTGTACAGCGACAAGCACTCATGAAAGGGATGCTGAAGCACAATTTACGTCACAGAGAAACCTCAAACAATGCATCAAACACAGATATTGATTTTAAAGCTGCCCCTTCTACACCGCGCAGCGCCATGCTAACCCGATCACCTGTGGAACTGCTTCCCATGGCCTTGAGTCTGCCTAATTCTGTGTGCTTACCTTGTCTACGCTGCCTAGGAAGTGCTGCAGAGTGCAAGTGCTTGCATCACACATGCAGGAGGGGAGAAACCATGTGTGGGCTGCTGATCACGTGTCTTTAAAGAAAAGCCTACTGGGTTTCGGGCCTAGCAAGGGAAAAAAAAGAGTACTTTCCACTCAGTGACTAATAGGGATTATATAGCCAAGGTACGGTAGGTTGAAGAAATCATTGTTGTCACATAGGAAACAAATCACTAATAATCTCCCCTTTAAAGAAGCAGTATTGCTCCAACTTGGCTCTCGTCGGCTTGTTACAAAATCACATCTGGTTAACATAAGTTATTAAAATGATCTCACTTTTGAATCAGAAATTTGGTCTACACGACGCACCCTCCCCTCCTGCCCCAGTTTAGTTTGAATGATTTAAAAAAAAAAAGGTTTTCCGAGATTGACACACAGACAGGGACAGAGTGCGCACTGTGCTGTTACATTAACGCTCTGACTGGCCAAAGGTCGGATCTTACACGGCGCTGTGAAACCAAATAGCGCTTTAGTGAGAATGAAGTAATGTGAAGCAACAAAAAAAAAATTACAAGGAAAATAATCCAAGGAAATGAACAGACCCAGATATATTCGGAGATGTTCCTGTTAAACACGAACACCTTGGGTAATGAAAGCACGACTCGCATTCATATAGCGCCTTTTACATCCTCAGGACGTCCCAAAGCGCTTTACAGTCAATGAAGTACTTGTTTAGGGTAGTCACTGCTGAAATGTAGGACGCACAGCAGCCAATGTGCGCACAGCAAGCTCCCACAAACACCAACGGCCAGATTTTTTTTTAAGATGTTGCTTGAGGGACAATTATTGGCCCAGGACACAGAGGAGAACTCCCCTGCTCTTCTTCGAAATAGTGTCCTGGGATCGTTTACGTCCACATGCTGGGGGTTTCGATTTAACGTCTCAGCTGAAAAGTCGGCACCTCCGACAATGCAGCACTCCCTCAGCACTGCACTGCTCAAGTCTCTGGAGTGTGATTTGAACCCACAAACTTCAGGCTCGGGGCCGAGGAGTGCTGCCCACTGAGCTACGCCTCACACCGGAAAACTATAAAGGAGTCGAGTGAAGATGGGGCCTTTTGTGAAGGATGCAGGCCAGAACTGCAGTGTGCCTCTGATAGTGTGCGGTCAGCAGGGGCCTCAGACAGCCTCTGGGCTGGTCTCTCAGTTGACGTGCAGATGGAAACAAAGGGTAGCAAAAGTTAAGTTCAGAAAAGAGAGTTTGGATTTTAAAGTGGGTAAAGTAAACTAAGGCAGCACAGATACGATGGGCCGAATGGCCTCCTTCTGTGCTGCAAATTTCTATCATTCGAAGCCAAGAGGGAAGGGTGGGGGGGGGGATGTGAGGGAAAGGCAGTACGGTGCCGTCAGGGGGAGAGCCGTCCCATGCTACACATAAGAACATCAGAAATAGGAGCAGAAGTAGGCCATTTGGCCTCTTGAGCCTGCTCCGCCATTCAATAAGACCGTGGCTGATCGGGGCCCCAAGAGAGGCGCGAGTTCAGGGCCAGGGGCCCAGGGGCAGCACGGACCAGCCCACGCTGCGATATGTGTACGCACTGGGTCCGTGCAGCAGAGCTGGTCTCCAGTCGTCTTGGTTAACCCGTGCCACTGGACCAAGACCTAGCTCAGTCAAGCCCGTGTGGTGGCTGGTGTGCAACGGCCACCCCACGTTAAAAAAAATCCACGCTCAGGCATCTACCGCCCTTCAACATGTAGTTCGGGACCTGGAATATTAGGTCCTTCATTGAAACACCTGTGAACTCATCCCTTTTTTGGCGTGGAAGCAAGTCATCCTCGCTTCGAGGGACTGCCCATGAAGATGGGCTGATCTAAGTCCACATTCCACGAAGAGATCACCTTCAGGATTGGAGTATCTCGCCCAGGGTCATAGCAATTGTAGAACGTAGGGCTCCCGCTGTTAGCCTGGTCGTTGTTAGCCAACTAGAGGGTGTATCAAGCTCAGTGTCACGCCACTTGGAGCGGACTGCCGCTGCCGTGAAGCCACGCCATTATTTTTATTTCATCGCTGTACTGAATTACGGGCGCGGCGCGGCGAGAGGCTCCCGCCGTGTTGCCGTCATCGAGCAGATTCCGAGTTGCGCGAAACCTCGGCGGGGTGGTCAGCCCTCAAAGCGCCGTCGCCCGACTTCTGAAACCCTCAGCGACAACCCCCCGCCCCCCCCCCCCCCACCCACAGCTTTTCAAACCACAAACCGTACAGACACACTCGACAGAAATAGGACCGAGCAGAAGTTCGAGGGGTTCCACGCTCCCAGGGAGCACAATGGCTCAGAGCACAAGGGGTTTTAAGTCGTAGCTCCCCCCCCAACCCCCCAGCACTGCTGATCCCCACATCTCCGCACATTGCTTCTCCACTGGGATATGGGAACCACTGCTCCTTCCTTCTCCATAAACCTGTCACAGTTAATCTGAGGTTCGATGGGGAATTCTAAATGAAGAAATGGTTAGCTTAAGTTTGGTTCCCCCTCCCGCCCCTGCTTCAAGTTACTTCTTGGGTTATTTTAAATGCAAGGATGTGAAGAAATATCTGAGTGAAAGTCTCCTGAGGAAAATGGAATCACAGTAGACCAAACAGTGAAACCTGCATCTAATCGTTATATTCTGACCATCTCCTGACTGAGGTTAGCAGTTTAATGTCCACTTGCGGGCTACATTGGACTGTTCGGTCACCTGAGAACTCACTTTTAGAGTGGAAGCAAGTCTTCCTCGATTTCGAGGGACTGCCTATGATGATGAATGTCCACTTGTGGCCAGTTTGTGTTGGTTTAAAAAAAAGAAAGACTTGCAATTATCATCATCATTAACCGCTTGACAGAGCTAGGCCTTTATCCAGTGGCAAGGATTAACCAGGATGACTGGAGACCTGCTCTGCTGCACGGGCCTAGTGTGCACACATATCGCAGCGTGGGCTGGTCCCTACTGCCCCCTGGGCCCTCGGCTCTTCTGGGCTCCGAACTCTCATTCGCTGCACCTTCACCCACGATGTTCCAGGGCCCGGTGCTTCAGCTCTAGTTATAGCCCCGACCTGCGGTGGTGGTCTCACACATAACCACTACAGTACCGTACCACTTTCTGAGAATGCAGATCAGTTTACTATAGATCTGTGTATATGATGCACAAAACTGCTCTGAAGTCGTTTTTAGAAGCGGAATTGTGTTACTTAAAGGCCTTTTATAACACTGCACTGAACACATGGGCTGCGAGCACCCTGGATAGTTAAATTGGCAAAGACAGTGTTCAGATAGGTCCCAGTTCAATCGTGGTCTGTGGTGAGACAGCGTCTTTCATGACCACCGGACGTCCCAAAGCGCTTTGCAGCCAATGAAGTACTTTTTGGGGTACTTTTAGTCATTGTTGTCATGCAGGAAACGGGGCAGCCAATATGTGCACAGCAAGTTCCCACAAACAGCAATGTGATAATGACCAGATCATCAGTTTTAATGATGTTGATTGATGGATAAATATTGGCCAGGACACCGGGGAGAACTCCCCTGCTCTTCTTCGAAATAGTGCCAATGGATCTTTTACGTTTACCTGAGAGGGCAGATTGGGCCTCGGTTTAATGTCTCAACCGAAAGACGGCATCTCCAACAGTGTAGCACTCCCTCAGCAGTGTAGCACTCCCTCAGCACTGCACTGGAGTGTCAACCTAGATTTGTGAGCACAAATGAGCAAAGCTGGTCTCCAGTCGTCTTGGTTAATCCTTGCCACTGGACCAAGGCCTAGCTCTGTCGAGCCCGTGTGGTGGCTGGTGTACAATGGTCATCACACGTTAAAAAAATCCACGCACAGGCATCTTCCACCCCCTCAACATGTAGTTCGGGACCTGGAATATTAGGTTCTTCATTGAAACACCTGCAAACTCATCCCTCTTTGGCGTGGATGCAAATCATCCTCGATACAAGGGACTGCCTATTATGATGATGATGACAAGTCTCTGGAGTGGGACTTGAACCCCTCAACCTACTAACTCAGAGGCAAGAGTGCTAACCACTGAGCCACTGTGTCAAGATCCATTTCTCAGTTGATAGTGGGCTCCAAACTCATTTTACTGACACCACCGACACAACACGTTTACCCCATCACTCTGGGCTTTGATAAAATCTGTTGCCCAGCCCCTCTGGCTCTAGCTTCCTTCACGAGACACAAAGGGCTAGAAATTCGACCTGGGCGGCATCGGATGCAGTCAACGCAAGTGAAGATCAGGCGTGGCGTATAACGAGCGGCCAACCTGATCCCGCCTGTTCTGCCCCACCGCCTGAGACGAATTTCTAGGCCAAAGTCTTTCTTAAATGAACCTCCATCATCTGGCACCCTTGGGATCTGGCCTGTGCCAAATAAGGGATTTTGCCAGATAAAGGGAGGTGAGTCCAGGTGGGGCTGGGGAGGCGGCCCGAGGTTGGGGGGGGGGGGGGGGGGCGGGGAAGTTAGTCAGTGCCCCCGGTGGTATGAGTGTCGGCGGGTCCCAAAGTCGGGGTGAAGGTCGACCACGTTCTGCGCATGCGCCCCGAAATCCTGCCGGACGAGGGGTGGTCCCGTATAAGGGAGGTGCAACCTGTACTTCCATCCACCGTCCCACAGACCCACACTTGTTTCTAGTCTTCCTTTAGGTGTCCCAGCATCACACCCCACCCCACCGAAAGGGTATGGAGACCACCGGTTACCACCTCAGGTTGATTCTTCTCTGTAATGGACTGCTGTGGCCGAATTTGATTAATACTTTCACTCCGAGCTAAGTATTCAGCCACCACTATGCTCCTGTCACCTGGCCAGCCCAGACTGGGCGGTCACTGTGTGAACAGTCACCAGCACAAAAACCCACGGTCCCCCCACCAGGCACAAGTCATTGGTACGACAATGCACCAAAACCCCAATCAACAACAACTTGCATTTATATAGCGCCTTTAACGTAGTGAAACATTCCAAGGCGCTTCACAGGAGTATTATGAGATGAAATACGTGACACCGAGCCACATACAGGAAAGAGATAGGTTTTAAGGAGGGTCTTGAAGGAGGAGAGAGAGGTAGAGAGGTGGAGAGGTTTAGGGAGGGAGTTCCAGAGCTTGGGGCCTCGGCAGCTGAAGGCACGGCCACAGATGGTTGAGCGATGATAATCAGGGATGCTCAAGAGGTCAGAATTAGAGGAGCGCAGACATCTCGGGGGGTTGTGGGGCTGAAGGCGATTACAGAGATAGGGAGGGGCGAGAGATTTGAAATCAAGGATGAGAATTTTGAAATCCAGGCGTTGCTTAACCAGGAGCCAATGTAGGTCAGCGAGCACAGGGGGTGATGGGTGAGCGGGACTTGGTGCGAGTTAGGACACAGGCAGCCGAGTTTTGGATCACCTCAAGTTTACGTAGGGTAGAATATGGGAGGCCAGCCAGGAGTGCGTTGGAATAGTCAAATCTAGAGGTACGAAAGGCATGGATGAGGGTCTCAGCAGCGGATGAGCTCAGGCAGGGGCGGAGACAGGTGATGTTACGGAGGTGGAAATGCCAGCAATGGTGTCACTGCGTCACTGGACTTATTCTGTGCACACTGCCGCGGTTACAAGCCTGGCGGCTTGGCCCGAGAGGCACGTTAATTAAAGCAACGGGGAAAACCAACACCTTCAGGAGCAACAGAGTGGTTCAGATGCTCCTGTCACACCACTGTGGCCTTAGACTGGAGCCCTGCGCCAACACCTCAACCAACACATGTAATGGCTTCTGTTCCTATTTACGGGCTTAGCTAGCTTGCAAAACCAGTATCCCTCGAAAATCGACCCCTGTGCTCGTCGCCAATTGCCAGCACTGTCACTGGATGTATGTGTGTGTGTGTGTGTGGCTTACCTTCCTGAATCACCACACTCTTAGAACCACACAATACAGAAAGAGGCCATTCGGCCCCTCGTGCCTGTGCCAGCTCTTTGAAAGAGCTAGCTAATTAGTCCCACTCGCCCCTGCTCTTTCCCTACAGTCCTGCAATTTTCACCCCTTCAGGTATCTATCCAATTCCCTTTTGAAAGTTATTGTTGCATCTGCTTCCACCCTTTCAGGCACTGCATTCCAGATCACAGAAACTCGCTGCGTAAAAATAAATTCTCCTCACCTCCCTTCTGGTTCCTTTGCCAATCACCTTAACTCTGCGTCCTCTGCTTACTGACCCTCCTGCCACTGGAAACAATTTCTCTTTATTTACTTTATCAAAACCCCTTATAATTTTGAGTCTTGGACAATATGCATGTAAGTATGAGGCAAGGGACTGAGCCAATGTTTTGGGGACATTTTGGACAGCTGTTTGGAAGCAATTGTTAGATTCCGGAAGAAATATCAACTATCAGCTATTTGTATTCATGTAATGGCAATTGTTTTTTTATACAACTATGGAAAAAAATCAATGCAAACTTTAACGGAAATAAGAATGTTAATAATGGGTTTACCACTAGAATTTACTCTGCAATGATTTTCCATTAGTTGCTTTTATTTGATATTAGATTGACAAAATCTTTATGGTCCAGTCAGTTTAAGTGTCAGCCGTGGCTACACGAGTGGTGCTCTTGCCTGTGAGTCAGAAGGTTGTGGGTTCGGAGACTTGAGCACATGAATCTAGGCTGACTCTCTCAGTGCAGTGCTGAGGGAGTGCTGCACTGTCTTTCGGATGAGACAGCAAACCGAGGGCCCGTCTGCTCTCTCAGGAGGATGTAAAAGATCCGATGGCACTATCTCGAAGAGCAGGGGAGTTATCCCCGGTGTCCCGGCCAATATTTATCCCTCAACCAACCTCGTTACTAAAGCAGATTATCTGGGGATTATCACATTGCTGCCTGTGGGAGCTTGCTGAACACGAATTGGCTGCCTCGTTTCCTTCACAACAGGGACGACACTTCAAAAGCAACGTTCCCCACAATTTTTTTCCGGGTGCGCTGCCCCTTTGAGGGGCTCGGAGCACCAGTCACAGAAGTTGAGGATTGCAAAAGCCGGTCACGGGCTGCACAGGACTGGCAGCGAGCTGCCTGTCACACAACCTACAGGGAACGTTGTTCAAAGGCACTTCACTGGCTGTAAAGCGCTTTGGGACGTCCCGAGGTCGTGAAAGGTGCTATAATAATGCAAGTCTTTCTTTCAGTCCGCTCAAACGATAAAAGTAAATGAGACCTAATCGGTTGGCGATCTGAAATGTTGGCTTTACAATGAGTGCACCTTGTGCCCAAGGCAACAGAATGAATTGTTAAAACAATGAATTTGCTTAGTTTGAGGAGCAGAGACTCTGCGAGGAGTAACATAGAAACATAGAAAAATAGGTGCAGGAGTAGGCCATTCAGCCCTTCTAGCATGCACCGCCATTCAATGAGTTCATGGCTGAACATGCAACTTCAGTACCAACGATGTCTCCGCAAGATCCTGCAAATCTCCTGGGAGGACAAACGCACCAACGTTAGTGTCCTCGATCAGGCCAACATTGTTCGCATGGCTGACACAAGACTCCCAAAGCAAGCGCTCTACTGCTACACGGCAAGTGAGCCCCAGGTGGGCAGAGGGAACATAGATAAAATAGAAAACAAAGAACATTAGGTGCAGGAGTAGGCCATTCGGCCCTTCTAGCCTGCACCGCCATTCAATGAGTTCATGGCTGAACATGCAACTTCAGTACCCCATTCCTGCTTTCTCGCCATACCCCTTGATCCCCCTAGTAGTAAGGACTTCCTCTAACTCCCTTTTGAATATATTTAGTGAATTGGCCTCAACAACTTTCTGTGGTAGAGAATTCCACAGGTTCACCACTCTCTGGGTGAAGAAGTTTCTCCTCATCTCGGTCCTAAATGGCTTACCCCTTATCCTTAGACTGTGACCCCTGGTTCTGGACTTCCCCAACATTGGGAACATTCTTCCTGCATCTAACCTGTCTAAATCCATCAGAATTTTAAAAGTTTCTATGAGATCCCCTCTCATTCTTCTGAACTCCAGTGAATACAAGCCCAGTTGATCCAGTCTTTCTTGATAGGTCAGTCCCACCATCCCGGGAATCAGTCTGGTGAATCTTCGCTGCACTCCCTCAATAGCAAGAATGTCCTTCCTCAAGTTAGGAGACCAAAACTGTACACAATACTCCAGGTGTGGCCTCACCAAGGCCCTGTACAACTGCAGCAACACCTCCCTGCCCCTGTACTCAAATCCCCTCGCTATGAAGGCCAACATGCCATTTGCTTTCTTAACCGCCTGCTGTACCTGCATGCCAATCTTCAATGACTGATGTACCATGACACCCAGGTCTCATTGCACCTCCCCTTTTCCTAATCTATCACCATTCAGATAATAGTCTGTCTCTCTGTTTTTACCACCAAAGTGGATAACCTCACATTTATCCTCATTATACTTCATCTGCCATGCATTTGCCCACTCACCTAACCTATCCAAGTCACATTGCATCCTCCTCGCAGCTCACACTGCCACCCAACTTAGTGTCATCCGCAAATTTGGAGATACTACATTTAATCCCCTCGTCTAAATCATTAATGTACAATGTAAACAGCTGAGGCCCCAGCACAGAACCTTGCGGTACCCCACTAGTCACTGCCTGCCATTCTGAATAGTGCCCATTTACTCCTACTCTTTGCTTCCTGTCTGACAACCAGTTCTCAATCCACGTCAGCACACTACCCCCAATCCCATGTGCTTTAACTTTGCACATTAATCTCTTGTGTGGGACCTTGTCGAAAGCCTTCTGAAAGTCCAAATATACCACATCAACTGGTTCTCGCTTGTCCACTTTACTGGAAACATCCTCAAAAAATTCCAGAAGATTTGTCAAGCATGATTTCAGATTTGTCAAGGGGTCGGAGTACTGAACTTTCACGTCTAGGGGACAGCGTTTGGAATCAGTCTCCTCCTTCTGCTGGCTGGAAGTGTCGGTAATTTACAGGAAAGCCTAGTACTCATTTTTTTTATTTCTTCACGGGTTGTGGGCATCGCTGGCAAGGCCGGCATTTATTGCCCATCACTAATTGCCCTCGAGAAGGTGGTGGTGAGCTGTCATTTCAGGGGGCAGTTAAGGGTCAACCACATTGCTGTGGGTCTGGAGTCACATATAGGCCAGACCGGGTAAGGGCGGCAGATTTCCTTCCCTAAAGGGCATTCGTGAACCAGATGGGTTTCTAATCACAATCCGGTAGTTTCATGGTCACCTTTACGGACACTAGTTTTTTTTAAATTCCAGATTTATTTAATTAACTGAATTTAAATTCCCCAGCTGCCGTGGTGGTTAGTCCAGGCCTCGGGATTACGGGTCCAGTAACGTACCACTATACTACTCCTTTATTAGTCCAAAAGGGGAAGTGTGAGGACTTCTCCTTTGGATTTGATCTTTTCTCCGGTTTATTCGCCCTCAGCCCCCGCTGGTCCTTTCAGTGCCCCCGTGGGCTTGCCCTCTCCAGCTGCCAACTCTTGATTACTGTACCCGCCACAGAGGTTTGACTCACTTTTAAATCTCCCGTCACTAAGCAGGTCGCTTTGGAGCCAACCAGACCCCCAAGCAGAGCACGCTACCGTTAGCAAGCGAGGAGAAAAGGAACGCATTTTCCGTTCTCAGGATGCGAGCAAAGCGGACAAGGCCGTGTTTTTTGCAGAAACTGAATGGCTTCGCTCGGCCACTTCTTGGGGCATCAAGAGCTCATCATATAATGTGGGGACTGGAGTCAAGCGAAGGCCAGACTGGGTTCCTTACCCTGACAGGAACAAGTTTGATTTTTAACAACAATCCTGCAGTGATGACTCTTTCTGGAGCCAGCCCGTAAATGACCAGGTTTATTCACTTTCACAAGGTGCCTGGTGGGATTTGAACTCACAACCTCTGGGGTGCAAGCGTAGTCACAAAAACCACAAGGCTGCCGTACCTTTCTCGGCAGAGTCCCATGGCAAATTGAGCATCTATAAGACCGCGTGCGCCCCCCCCCCGCCGGGTATCACATGAATTAACAGTTGGTACAGGCACAAATGCGATGTGTCGTTGGCAAACTCATTTGGGAACGTGCTTCACTCACCCTCCTGAGCAGAGAGATCGGGCAGGGCCGGTTGGCAAGCATTGTACTTCCCCGCTTTACGGCTCAAGACGGGGATCTGATGAAAGGTCACCGACATTTTTTTAAAATTAATTTGCGGAATGTGGCCGGTGCCTTCTTGAACCGCTACAGTCCATGCGGTGAAGGTGCTCCCACAGCGCTGACTTTGTCGCAGCAGTTTGTTGCAACGGAGTGTCTCGCTGGGCCATTTCAGAGGGCAGTTAATAGTCAACCACATTGCTGTGGGTCTGGAGTCACATATAGACCAGACCGGGTAAGGACGGCAGATTTCCTTCCCTAAAGGACATTAGTGAACCAGATGGGTTTTTACAACAATTCGGTAGATTCATGGTTACCATGACTGACACTAGATTTATAAGAACATAAGAAAGGTGTAGGCCATACGGGCCTCTCGAGCCTGCTCCGCCATTTAATATAATCATGTCTGATCCAATCCACTGAATTAACTGAATTTAAATTGCCGCAGCTGTCATGGTGGGATCCGAACTCACATCTCCAGATTACTAGTCCGTAACATAACCGCGATGCTACCACACCCATGGCCTGAAACGTTTACACTGTTTCTCTCTCCACAGATGCTGCCTGACCTGATGAGTATTTCCCAGTTTTTATTTCAGAGTTTCAACTTCTTCCAATTGGTGCCATCGACAGCTCCTCTCGGGCCACAAAAAGAGGTGATGCCCTCTTTGGATTTTGCAACCCCCCAGCACTCTCTCTCACTATTACGTAGCCCACTGTTCGAGGTGAGACACGTTGCCCAAATGAGTCAGCCGGCAATGCATCGCCTGCAAAAGGAATTGCCGCAAGTCATTCCGAAATGGCAGGATCAGACTATCCAAGAGAACCCGTTACGAAGCCATCATCATCATAGGCAGTCCCTCGAAATCGAGGAAGACTTGCTTCCACTCTAAAAAATGAGTTCTTAGGTGATTGAACAGTCCAATACGGGAATTACAGTCTCTATCACAGGTGGGACAGACAGTGGTTGAAGGAAAGGGTGGGTGGGGAGTCTGGTTTGCCGCACGCTCCTTCCGCTGCCTGCTCTTGCTTTCTGCATGCTCTCGGCGACGAGACACGAGGTGCTCAGCGCCCTCCCGGATGTTCTTCCTCCACTTAGGGCAGTCTTTGGCCAGGGACTCCCAGGTGTCGGTGAGGATATTGCACTTTATCAAGGAGGCTTTGAGGGTGTCCTTGTAACGAGATTAATATGCAAAGTTAAAGCACATGGGATTGGGGGTAGTGTGCTGACATGGATTGAGAACTGGTTGTCAGACAGGAAGCAAAGAGTAGGAGTAAATGGGGACTTTTCAGAATGGCAGGCAGTGACTAGTGGGGTACCGCAAGGTTCTGTGCTGGGGCCTCAGCTGTTTACATTGTACATTAATCATTTAGACGAGGGGATTAAATGCAGTATCTCCAAATTTGCGGATGATACTAAGTTGGGTGGCAGTGTGAGCTGCGAGGAGGATGCTATGAGGCTGCAGAGTGATTTGGATAGGTTAGGTGAGTGGGCAAATGCATGGCAGATGAAGTATAATGTGGATAAATGTGAGGTTATCCACTTTGGTGGTAAAAACAGAGAGACAGACTATTATCTGAATGGTGACAGATTAGGAAAAGGAGAGGTGCACCGAGACCTGGGTGTCATGGTACATCAGTCATTGAAGGTTGGCATGCAGGTACAGCAGGCGGTTAAGAAAGCAAATGGCATGTTGGCCTTCATAACGAGGTTATTTGAGTACAGGGACCGGGAGGTATTGCTTCAGTTGTATAGGGCCTTGGTGAGGCCACACCTGGAGTATTGTGTACAGTTTTGGTCTCCTAACTTGAGGAAGGACATTCTTGCTATTGAGGGAGTGCAGCGAAGGTTCACCAGACTGATTCCTGGGATGGTGGGACTGACCTATCAAGAAAGACTGGATCAACTGGGCTTGTATTCACTGGAGTTCAGAAGAATGAGAGGGGACCTCATAGAAACGTTTAAAATTCTGACGGGTTTATACAGGTTAAATGCAGGAAGAATGTTCCCAATGTTGGGGAAGTCCAGAATCAGGGGTCACAGTCTAAGGATAAGGGGTAAGCCATTTAGGACCGAGATAAGGAGAAACTTCTTCACCCAGAGTGGTGAACCTGTGGAATTCTCTACCACAGAAAGTTGTTGAGGCCAATTCACTAAATATATTCAAAAGGGAGTTAGAGGAAGTCCTTACTACTAGGGGGATCAAGGGGTATGGCGAGAAAGCAGGAATGGGGTACTGAAGTTGCATGTTCAACCATGAACTCATTGAATGGCGGTGCAGGCTAGAAGGGCCGAATGGCCTACTCCTGCACCTATTTTTCTATGTTTGCTATTTTTTCTATGTTCCCTCTGCCCACCTGGGGCTCGCTTGCCGTGTAGGAGTTCCAAGTAGAGCGCTTGCTTCGGGAGTCTTGTGTCAGCCATGCGAACAATGTTGGCCTGATCGAGGACACTAACGTTGGTGCGTCTGTCCTCCCAGGAGATTTGCAGGATCTTGCGGAGACATCGTTGGTGGTATTTCTCCAGCGATTTGAGAAGCCAGCCAATATATAGAACGTCACACCTTAAATTAGTCAAGATGCTAAAGTGCTGTCAAGCATTGCCCATCTTAAATCAGGAAATCGCTGAATGATTTATCGACAGCCTCGGCTGACAGCTTGTTTTAATGCAACTGCAGAAGTGTGGCACCCTTGTGGGCACCCTTGCTGGAACTTCCACAACCTCCTCCTGTGCTCCACGGCAGGACTCTGCGAGCACCGGAGAAAACGAACCAACTCGGAAGCAGAGGAAGGGAGATGGGAGGGGCGACATTGTAAATAATAATAAAAAAGTATACAAAAAAATAAGGTAGCTTTACTGTGCAAATCTAAGAGATTCCTTAAAAAAACCTTTCAGGTCAATGCTCCCCGACCGCCCAGTGGGGATGTGCCCCACATGGTGTTTATCTGTTGTATCTCTAAGTTTCCCCTCGTGGGGGAATCTAGAACTAGGGGGCATAGTTTCAGAATAAAGGGTCGCCCATTTAAAACGGGGATGAGGAGGAATTTCTTCTCTCAGAGGGTCGTGAATCTTTGGAATTATCTACCCCAGAGAGCTGTGGAGGCTGGGTCTTTGAATATATTTAAGGCGGAGATAGATTTTTGAATGATAAGGGAGTCAAGGGTTATGCGGACCGGGCGGGGAAGTGGAGTTGAGGCCAAGATCAGATCAACGTTGACCTTATTTGAATGGCGGAGCGGGCTCGAGGGGCCAAATGGCCGACTCCTGCTCCTATTTTTTATGTTATGTTCTTATGTTGTTCCAGTTCTGACGAAATGTCACCGACTCCGTTTCTCGCTCCACAGATGCTGCCTGACCCGCTGAGTATTTTCACCATTTTCTGTCAATCCTTACATGCGAGACACATTCAACAGATCGAGGATTGAACTGAAGTTTGCCTTTTATCATGCACTTTCAGGACACCCACTTTTACAGTTTATTTCTGCAAGTCTGTAAAATGACAATAAATAAATTCCCTCTGGTTCAGCTCTGCCAACTGATCATTTTACTAATTGAATAATCCATCCATTACTGAAGCAATTCCCAAATTATTCAATCTGTCAAAGAAACAGCACCTGGTCCTGGCTAAATCTTCAATCAGTGCTAATCTCTCTTCCGTCGATCTCAACTCATGCATAGTATTGCATTTTGTTAGTGTCTATTGTCCAGCTAACCAACCCAAAAGCAAAATCTGCTTTTTGTTGTTATTGAGCCAATGTCATTCGTCTGTCCATATTGCTGAGCGAACGCCTGATTAATTGGGCAATCATTTACATTTCTGATTATTCACATCTTATGCCATTTGTTACCTCTAGATTCAACTAAGCCTCTTCCAAAACTCTGCTGCCCGTGTCCTAACACGCACCAACTCCCGTTCACCCATCACCCCTGTGCTCGCTGGCCTACATTGGCTCCCGGTCTGGCAACACACCTCAAGTTTCAAATTCCGCCTTGGTCTCGCCCTTCATGATCTCTGTAACCTCCTCCAGCCCTACAACCTTCCGAGATCTCTGCTCTCCTCCAATTCTGGCATCTTGCGTACCGTCGGTTTTCAGTGCTACACCACTGGTGGCCGTGCCTTCTGTTGCCCAGGCCCCAAGCTCTGGAACTCCCTGCCTAAACCTCTCTGCCTATCTGCCTCTCTACCTCTCTTTCCTCCTTTAAGACGCTCCTTAAAATCTACCTCTTTGACCAAACTTTTAGTCACCGTAGCTCCTTATGTGGCTCAGTGTCAAAATTTGTTTGGTAACGCTTCTGTGAAGTGCCTTGGGATGTTTTACTCTGCGAAAGGTGCTATATAAATGCAAGTTGTTGTTTCATTTATATAGGGTCAACACCGTGATTGTTTAAAAATGTCAAAATTCCTCAAAGCCTTCAAACTAGTTTCTGTAAAAAAAATCTAATTTGGAGATTGTGAATGTACCACAAATCATAAGAACATGAGAAATAAGAACAGAAGTCCTCGAGCCTGCTCCGCATTTAATGAGATCATGGCTGATCTTCTACCTCAACTCCACTTACCTGAACTATCCCCCTATCCCTTGATTCCCTTAATATGCAAAAAATCCTGCCGGATTTCTAGATTATGACTCTCTCCTTTCACCCCAAGTGCACTAAAACCGTTCGTGAATACTTTCAAAAGGCTAATCGAATGAAAGCAAATAACTTGCATTGTTTATCAGCTGTTGATGTCTGTAATGCCTGCACCTGTGAGTATGCCCACAGGTTTGTAGAGCTGTGTCAGATGTGTTGGTGGAGTGATCTAATCAACCTGGATTAGTTACGTGAAGTTCAAATCCTGGCTTAGTCTCTTGTATAGCTGAACTGCCTCTCTTCCGAGGTTGCGTTTGCACCAGAGTGTCCCTGGAGATGGAGCACACTATGTCTGTAGTGTATGGAGAAAGAGTCAGACTGAACACTGTGGGCTCAAAGTAAAGTGTGACCGTAGTCTCTAGAGTGCCTCTCCAACCTGTGAAGTGTCCTTAAATACCTGTGCTCCCAAGGGATTATGGGATCCTTTGGGACTCCAGGGGATGAGCCCTCTGGTGGCTGTACAGAGTAAATACAAGTCCACATATATAACAGTGTCCACCGGTACGCTCGCGGCCTTCCACGAGAGGTGGGCGCTGGAGGGACTGGACTGCATCATCACCCCCGGCAACCAAATTGAAATTTGATTTATGGTTTTGTGAAAGTTTAAATTGTTAATTTGTGGGTTCTAGTGCCCTTGCCAAAAGGGAGCATTTGATTTACATTTCTACTAAAATAGTTGTAGAGCTGTTGAGTTGTGAGTGGCTTAGCCAGTCATGTGATGTTCACAAGACTCAATAAAACCCCAGCCAGTTAGCTTTAGGGAATCCACGATGAGGTATGCAGCTGTGAGCCTAGTGGATGAACTGGTAATGTGTAGTGTGATTGTTAAACCTTTGATAATAAACCAACTAGTTCTTAATAGCAATGTGTTGCTATGAATTCTTAAGCAAAGAACCCATGAAGCAAATACATTACAGTGTTGAACAGGTTCCGCATGTTGAAAAGATTCACTCTGTAGCCGGTATAGATGCAAACACCTGACACTAAATCTATTCTGAAACTTCTTTCGCGGAGGCTGGGGCTCAATTGAGAAGTCAGGATCAGGAGCGACCGTGAGATTCAAGTTAAGGGTCTTGCCAGGGGTATCGAGTCAGTGGCAAGGCAGGAGAAAAGGGACACCAACCAGCAGAATGGCGGAACGAATGGTATTGTGTCAATAAAAGGACGTCGATTCATCTCACCTTGTGCTCCCCTCACCTGCACGTTCGCTATGTGTCAAACACACTAAATTCTAACATAAAAATATCATGTTTCTCTAATTGTTTTGAGACGAGTATGTGTGTATACGGAATCAGACAAATATTAAAATGTTTCGTTATTTACTTCGGTCAATTAATTATCAGAGATACGAGCTTTCTCTTTTTTCTTTGCGTTGCCATGGTATTTATAATTTAGGAGCCGGGCTGGCTGCCAATTATGAGCGGCTTGCATCGATCTTAGTCCTGTGCAAACCCCTGATGCGTCTGTCAGGAAGGCAAAGCAAAAAAGCCTGCCGCACAGTGGCATGTGGGAATCACGTTGATTGACACATTGACATCGCGGTCGACAGCTTCAGGAGCAGGAAGAGCTTCAGAGAAAAAAAATTGCAATACATAAATTATGATAAATTCTATTTTGATTAGAAATAATTGGTTTCTCGGTCATTGGTACCCCCTTTGCCAGAGTCACAGCACGCTCCGTGGCTTAAGAGCAAATAAAATTAGCTCAGTCGAGTCTCGAAGGTGGCAGAATGTAACTGTGTGTATTTATTTCCCAGATATATATTTACACCGGAACTGTGCAGAATTAAACCCGAAAAACCTACACATTATAGTGATTTTGCATTTATTAAACTTCTTGACAGCGCAAATCACTTGGTGTTTTAGGAGGGAGTGGGGTGCAGTGGGTATAATTAAGTATAATAATAAATACATTGGCAATTATATAGCACTTTTCCAGACATAACGTTTCAAAGTACTTCACACCAATGTTCCCTCGAAGCTGCACAGACAAGCGGCTTAAAGTCGGCTCGCTAGCCTTTCAACAAGAGCTTGAATTTATATAGCGCCTTTAACGTAGGGTAACGTCCCAAGGTGCTTCACAGAAGTGTTATGGGGTAAGAATTTAACACCGAACCACAGAAGTAGACATTAGGGCAGGCTTGGTCATAGGGGTAGGTTATAAGGAGCGTCTTGAAGGAGGAAAGAGAGTTGGTGAGGTGGAGAGGTTTAGGGAGGGAGTTCCAGAGCTTGGGGCCCAGGCACCAGAAGGCACGGCCACCGATGGTTGAGCGATTATAATCAGGGAGGCTCAAGAGGGCAGAACTAGAGGAGCGCAGACATCTCGGGGTGGGGGTTTTGTAGGGGAGGAGGAGATTACAGAGATAGGGAGGGGCGAGGCCATGGAGGGGTTTGAAAACAAGGATGAGAACTTTGAAATCGAGCCGTTGCTTAACCGGGAGCCAATGTAGGTCAGCGAGCACAGGGCTAAAAGCCACGCGTGAGCGGTATTTTGAATGGGCCACACACTCAAAACAAAAATTGCTTCGCACGCGAGTTATTTTTGGAGTTCATTGACTGTTGTTATGTCCCACATTTAGCAACAAGGTGAATGACCAATCACTCTGAGGGTGGGGCGTTCGATGGTGTTGGTTAAGAAAGGAAGCCCTCCCTGTTTGTCTTCAAATAGCGCCACGCGATCTTTACTGCGCACCCCGGACAGTGAGACAGAGCTTCGACTTTAACAGGTCCCATGATGGGGAGTGCTGCATTCCCTCAGCACGGCGCTGGAGATCTGGTGTGGCATTCAAACTCACAACCCCCCCCCCCCACCCCCGCCTCAGGGGCAAGAGCGAGAGCAGGTGAAACAAGCTCACACTGAGCTCCAGAGAATTCCGAATTATGGCCCAGATTTGACATCATCACACTTTTACTGAAAGCTCAGAAACCACCCCCCCGCCCCCGTGTAATAGAAATGCCAGTCCATCACTTAAAATTTGCATTTATTTTTGAACGTCTGAGCTCATTTTCACTGTGTCATAATTTCTATTGTGTCACAATCGTGAGAGCACGGGTTTCTGTTACGGGTTTCTCTCTCCCTGCCCCAACACCCCCCCCCCACCCCCGTTTTGCACGATGTTGGGTTGAGGGGAAACGTAGCCCCCTGTTAGTAAACCACAAGCCCCCGCAGCATAGCGCAGCCTGCACGCGACTCGAGGTGACAACTTCAGCAAATCAATTCTTCACCCCTGTCAGATCGGAGCACCGACCATCCTCACAGACTTTGACTGGCATCTTCCCAAAGTGCAATAAATGCCGGCTCGGTGGGAGCCCGCCTTTGAAGAGATATCCTGTACACCATTAGTCAGACTGCACTGGATCTCATTAACGGTACTGATAGTATGATTTTTTTAAAAATGAATGAATATGCAGCTTGGCCTTCTGGAGAAGGTGTCACGTGGGAGAGGGTTGGGGGCGGGGGGAGGGAGCCAGGGTGGGGGGGGGGGAGGCGGGGGAAGAAGAGGATAACTGGTTGTCATTAAAAGGCCAAGATATTCAGCTGGGCTGACTCAGATTGGGTCTGCGGTTAAGCAGTACAAGTTCACCTCAGTGAGCTCTCACTGTGGGGCGCTTATGTGGCAATAATAAATTGCCTGTCTTTCATTGCCATCTTGCCGTCATCTGAACCCTTTAATTTGACGCTGCAAGGATTCATCTCCTCCTAACGAGCTCCCTTCTCCCCCCCGGGAGGAGTTCACTCAACTTGCCAAACGTCTCCACAGCTGCCCCACGGTACCACGCCCGAGTGGCCATTCCGAAACTTACAAGTATCGGCAGGCTGTTTGACTACAGGGGCATCACAGCCACGCCCAATTCTGTTCTCCAGTGATAGCCACACACACGCGCGCGCACTTTTCAGCGGGGGGAGCCACAGGAGATTGATCAGAAGTGATTTTTTTTCCTCCCCCCAGCCTTAGCCCAGGGTCACTGAGTCTAATTATAGCTGTCCTGTCTGATATCAGCTAACTACCTACAGACTGGATATCAAAGGCGGAGATCTTCTGTATGATTCAGCACCTAACAACATAGTGCATTTACCCACAGTAATATAGAGGCACTTCCTGATTTCTCTCCTCATCATGTTGTTAATGTTCACTTACTTTAGTATTTATTCATAAATTTATTATTGAAACTACAGACTGAAATTGAAAATCTCCTGTCCTGTTCTAGGTTAAACCGTGGCTATTTTCATGCTCAATTCCCATTCTAGAGACTTGAGCACAAAAAAGTCTCGGCTGACGCTCCCAGTGCAGTGCTGAGGGAGCGCTGCACTGTCGGAGGTGCCTTTTTTCAGATGAGACATTAAACCGAGGCCCCATCTGCTCTCTCAGGTGGACGTAAAAGATTCCATGGCACTACTTCGAAGAAGAGCAGGGGAGTTTTCCCCGGTGTCCTGGGTCAATATTTATCCCTCAATCAACATAACAAAAAAACAGATTATCTGGTCGTTATCCCATTGCTGTTTGTGGGAGCTTGCTGTGCGCAAATTGGCTGCTGCGTTTCCTACATTACAACAGTGACTGCACTCCAAGAAGTACTTCATTGGCTGTGAAGTTCTTTGGGACGTCCGGTGGTCGGAAAAGGCGCTATATAAATGCAAGTCTTTCTTTCCGATTGTAAAGGACCTAGCAGGGAATTTGCCACTATTACGATGGGGCAAGATCCAGAGGGAAGCTGCAAGGGTAGACATTTTTTTGCCCAGTCCAAAATCGGATTACAGGCTACGGGACAGAAAGAAGCTTCTCAGTAGCCCCTGCCCACTACCAGCACTGATTGCTAGACGCCAAATTGCCCCTCCCTAATCCAAGGGAAGTGATGTCCATTGTAACACCCCTACTGCAATGGCCTCAACTACTCCCTGTGACGTACTCCAACACTCTGTTTATAGACATTTCTCCAAACCTCTCCCCTGACTCTTAATGACAATTTTAAATTGATGACTCTCGCCACTAGCTCCTCAACTAGAAAATATATTATAACAACAACTTGCCTTTATATAGCGCCTTTAACGTGGTAAAATGTCCCAAGGCGCTTCACACAGGAGCGATTATCAAACAAAATTCGACACCAAACACAACTTGACACCAAGCCATGTAAGGACAGGTGACCAAAAGCTTGGTCAATGAGGTAGGTTTTAAGGGGCGTCATGAAGGAGGAGAGAGAGGTAGAGAGGCGGAGAGGTTTAGGGAGGGAGTTCCAGAGCTTGGGGCCTCGGCAACAGAAGGCACGGCCACCGATGGTGGAGCGATGAAAATGATGGCCAGCCAAGAGGATAGAATTGGAGGAGCGTGGAGACCTCGAGGGGCTGTAGGGCTGGAGGTGGTTACAGACATAGGGAGGGGTGAGGCCACGGAGAGATTTGAAAACAAGGATGAGAATTCGAAAATCGAGGCATTGCTGGACTGGTAGCCAATGTAGGTCAGCGGGAAGAGATATACACATTAATAAAGACAAGGCTGGTGAGGAACAATAATTTGGGGGGGGGGGGGAGTGGTAAGAATAAAAACATATATAAAGGATTAAAGGGCAACCTTAAAAGAGCATAACTAGAGGCCATCCATATTAGATAGTCACCAAGAAATCCAATAGGGAATTCAGAAGAACATTCTTTATCCCTTAATTCCCTGAATATTCAAAAATCTATCATCTCTGTTTTGAATATACTCAAAGACTGAGCCTCCACAGCCCTCTGGGGTAGAGAATTCCAAAGATTCACCACCCCTCTGAGTGAAGTGGTTTCTCCTCATCTCAGTCCTAAATGGCCGACCCCTTATTCTGAGACTGTGAATAGTATACAAAAGCAAAACACTGCGGACGCTGGAATCTGAAATGAACACAGAAAATGCTGGAAACACTCAGCGGGTCAGGCAGCGTCTGTGGAGAGAGAAACAGAGTTAACGTTTCGGGTCGATGACCTTTCGGCAGAACTGGCCTGTTCGTCGACCGGAAACTTGAGCTCTGTTTTTCTCTGTGAATAGGGGAGGCTGGACAAGCGTATGAGGGAGAAGGGAAGAGAGGGTTATGCAGATAGAGTTAGATGAGGAAAGACGGGAGGAGGCTCGATTGGAGCATAAACACCGGCATGGACTGGTTGGGCCGGATGGCCTGTTCCTGTGCCGTATATCCTGTGTAAAAAGCAATCGGATAGGTAATATAGAAAATGGATATCATACACTAATTGTAATCGGATAAATGGATATGTTTATCTATAAAGAACCAAGTTCAGGATTGAAGTTTCCCCACAAGAGGGGAAGGGGGAAAAAAAATCAAACACACAAATGTCGGCTGACTGCTGTCATGGACCTTCCAATTACAGGCTAAAGAGCAGTGTTAGTAGATACCAGGGAGCAGGGTTGCCTGTCCTCTTGGCTGCAGCCCAGTGATAGCTGAAAAATACAGAGGAATTTCTACCCTTACGTATAAAATAATAATTCGTGGTCACCAGCGTAATGTATGCACACTGTGCGGATGCTCACAAGTTGGTTGAGCTGTTGAGTTGGGAGCGGCTTAGCCAGTCACGTGATGTTCACAAGACCCAATAAAACTCCAGCCAGTTGGGTTCGGGGGATCCACGATGGGGCAGCTGGTTGTGAGCCTGGTGGATGAACTGATAATGTGCAGTGTGATTGTTAAACCTTTTGCTCATAAACCAACTAGTTCTGAATAGCAATATGTTGCTATGAATTCTTAAGCAAAGAACCCATGAAACAAATACATTACAGCCAGCTTTGGCACGTACTCCCCTATTGGCCTATAAATTGTTCCCTGAATCTGGGCCGATCTTCAGAGGCATTCCTGCCCAGGCAGGAGGTAGTCTACTGGATGTTCCCCACTATGTTGTGGAGGCCGGCCTGGGGTTAGATGTGGTCGCTCTGGGGAACTACTGGCACGTCAAGGAAGGGAAGCGACCAGCTAAAAGGAAGTGGCAGTCTGGGAGCTGCAACTCGGTTGGGGAGAGGGGGGGGGGGAAGGGAGGGCCGGAACCAGTGTGGGCTGCTACAAGGAGCAGTAAACACCGGGTGGGACTTCTTGTGGCTGTTATTTGTAACAAATTGGTTGGTTATGATTTTGCTCCAAAGAGTAAATCTTCCCGCACCCCCTCCCCCTCCAATTCCCACTGTAGAGTGAAGAATTCAAGAGATCAAACCAGTAATGTATGCACCTATGAGTACCCTCACAGGTTTACAGAACTGTTGCACACGGTGTCTACCGGTACGCTCGTGGACTTCCACGAGAGGTGGTTACCAGAGGGACTGGAGTTCATCATCAGCCCCGGCAACCACATTTTAATTTGATCGAAGTTTCCGTTAAAAGTTTTATTTGGAAATTTGTGGGTTCTAGTGCCCTTGCCAAAAGGGGGCGCTTGATTTAAAGTTACAATTAAAATAGTTGTAGAGCTGTTGCATGGTGAGTGGCTTAGCCAGTCACGTGACATTCACAAGACTCAATAAAACCCCAGTCGGTTGGTTCTAGGTCATTCACGATGGGGCAGGTGGTTGTGAGCCTGGTGGATGAACTGGTAATGTGTAGTGCGATTGTTAAACCTTTGTTAATAAACTAACAAGTTCTTAATAGCAATGCGTTGTTAAGCAAAGAACCCATGAAGCAAATACAGTACAAAGCCTAATCGACGAGTGGCCCTTCTATGACCTGAAGGCAATTTTAGTATTTGGTACTGTAATATCCGTTGCATAAATCAACCCTACACACAGATCTTTCAGAACCTTTGAATCCAGAGGTGCAGAGGGAGAAATTCATCTTGGCCAGAAGCACAAAACTGGTGGTATCCCATCGGCCATACATTATGCATCCCGCCCGATACTCTGTATCCACTAACTTTAATAGGCCTCTCCCGAGAGACCCAACCACTGCCTCCCCAGTCTCTCCCACCCCCAGATAAAAAGACGCCTTCTCCCCCAGCCCCTGGTCTGTCTATCCTTCTCAGCCCTAGTCTCCCCACCCAAGCCTAAATCCCCTATGCACTTCCCGCCAACACTGGACTCTGTGGTCTGTCAGTCCCTGGTCCTCAACTTCTCTCACATGGATGTACCCTGGGGTCGGCGGGGGGGTGCGTGGAGAGACACCGACTGCAACTTGCTTTCAAACTGCGCAGCCTCCTCGGAATGATTCAAATGAAAGGTGTACAAGGACCAGAATTAGGATGGGCAGTGGTTCTCCTGCCCCCCATCCCCCCACAAGACCGTCTCACAACATGCCGAGAGACCATTATCTAGACAGGCTGGTTTTGAGGTATTCAAGATTGTATTGAGATAATCTTATTGAAAAGTCTAAGATTCTGAAGGAGCTTGACAGGGTAGATGCAGAGAGGATGTTTCCCCTCGTGGGGGAATATAGAACTAGGGGCCATAGTCTCAGAATAAGGGGCCACCCATTTAAAACTGAGATGAGGAGGAATTTCTTCTCTCCGAGGGTTGTAAATCTGTGGAATTCTCTGCCCCAGAGAGCTGTGGAGTCTGGGTTGTTGAATATATTTAAGGTGGAGATAGACAGATTTTTGAACGATAAGGGAGCAAAGGGTTATGTGGAACGGGCCGGGAAGTGGAGCTGAGTCCATGACCAGATCAGCTATGATCTTATTGAATGGCGGAGCATGCTCGAGGGGCCAAATGGCCGACTCCTGCTCCTATTTCTTACACCACTTGGGCAATGACTCCTGGGGTGGGGGGGGGGGGGGAATTTTGACCGTGGTGACAGTGTAAAAGGAGTGTGACCAGTGGTCTCAATGGAAATGAAAAGCAAGAGCGATATACAGCAGTGGTTGAATTTACATGATCAACCGTCGTCAAAATGACCCCCCGGACTATTATTTGATTGACGCCTTCCTGTGTTGTTCAAACTGTTCTGAAGGGAATTTGAGAATTACACTGATCCCTGAAAAACGTCATCTTTGTCCCCAGGGTCAAATGAGATCATTTCCACATCTCTCTGAGCATTTGGGCCTCAAATTTGCCTCTGGGTCTCCACGGGAGAGGAGGGGAGGGGGCGGGGGGGGGGGAAAAGAGAATGAGAGATATGGAGAAAAAAGATCGAGAGATCAAAGTAAAAGAGTGAAACAGAGAAAAGGAAAGGGAGGCACAGGATAAGAGTCAAGTAGAGAAAGAAAGAATGAAAGACTTGCATTTCTATAGCGCCTCTCGCGACCTCAGGTGCTTTACAACCAATGATGTACTTTTGAAGTGTAGTCAGTGTTGTAATGCAGAGGAAGAGAGAGAGAGAGAGAGAAAGAGAGAGAGAGACACAGAGAGAGAAAGAGAGAGCGAGAGAGAAAAAGAAAGAGAGAGAGAGAGAGAGAGTAAGACATAGAAGGGGTGAAAGTCAGCAAAGGCTAAATAATTGGCCACTCATTATAAATCCCGGGAACAATGTTCCCTCATTTTTTGGGGGTTCGCACGGCCCATTCAAAATTCTGTGCATGCGCGTTTTTTCTATGTAATGGCCGGTGAACTTGCTGCGGAAGACCTCCAGAGAGTGGGAGTACTACAGGTAGTCTATCGACTTCCACCCATTTTGTATCCTCAGCAAAATTGAAGATGACTCCCGTGGAGAGATTGCGAGCCAGGAGACACTGTAAGGAGAAAGAGAAAGAGAGAGAGAGAGAGAGAGAGAGAGTCAGGGACAAAGAAACACCAGAGACGAGAAGAGAAAGCATTTTCTACGCATCAACTGGAACATGTGCAGGAGGCCAAAATGGCCTCCTTCTGTGCTTTAGTTTCAATGAGAAGAGCCATAGAGTGAAAGGGAGGTTGGGAGAAAGACGGAGGGTAGACGGAGGGTAGGCAGAGTGAGAGAGGAGCGATATAGAGGTAAAGAAAGAGAGAGACAGAAAAACAGAATTGGAGAGAGAAAGGATTTTGAGGGGAGTTGAGGAGAACTATCTTCACCCAGAGGGCAGTGGGGGTCTGGAACTCACTACCAGAAACCCTCACCACATTTAAAAAGTACTTGAAGTGCCGTAACCTACAGGGCTACGGACCAAGAGCTGGAAAGTGGGAATACAGAATGGCTCTTTTCTCGGCGAGCACAGACACGATGGGCCGAATGGCCTCATTCTCTGCCGCAAATCTCTCTGTTTCTATGAAAGAAAAAGCCTGAAGCCAAAAAAAGGCAGAAGCATTCAGAGCTGAAGACAAGCAGAGAAGTAATTACAGGAGGAGAGACACAAATGATATTTTTATTTCTGTTCATAGGCGACACCACATGACATCAGCCTGTGTTGATATAACTGCATTTGCAATAGATGCAGCTGTGCCCTCCTGAAGCTCTTGTGTTAAAGAGAGTTGAAGGGGATTAGCATGAGCCGAGTGGCAATCAGATCTTCCACTGTGCTATTTGTGTGCGCATACTGGCGTTAAAAAAAAAAAATGAGAGTTTCCTTTCCTTTCAGTTGTGCTGCCTTCCTCTCTAGCTGGTGACGACCCTGGGTCCGACAGGAACTGGCCGTACCCCTGTGATTGGCTCAAGCGCTCTATTCTTCATCTTTCAGTCTAGACGGCGAGAGCATGCAACCACTCCCTCATGGTGGGCATCACAACCAGATTCATCCTGTCCTCACCCGCAAAGCTCTCCCCCCACCCACCCCCCGCCAGAAAGACTGGCATTTATACAGCACCTTTCACGACCATTGGACGTCTCAAAAGCGCTTTACAGCCAATGAAGTACTTTTTGAAGTGTAGTCGCTGTTGTAATGTAGGAAACGCGGTAGCCAAATTACGCACAGCAAGCTCCCACAAACAGGCATGTGATAACGAGCAGATAATCTGTTTTTTTTAGTGATGTTGATAGAGGGGTAAATATTGGCCAGGACACCGGGGATAACTCCCCTTGCTCTTCTTCGAAATAGCGCCATGGGATCTTTTACGTCCACCTGAGATAGCCGAGATTTGTGTGAAATAGTCCCTGTGATGGGACTTGAACCCACAACCTTCTCACTCACACTCGCCATTGTTCATTGTTCATAGGTGTATATGTAACCTTCAGGGCTGCTGACCGAGGGCCATGCGGCTCTTTGTCGGCCAGTGTGGACACGATGGGCCGAAATGACCTCCTCCTGAGCTGTAAATTTCTATGTTTCTATGAGTGTGCTGCCGACTGAGCCATGGCCGAGGGTGTCATGATGGCTATTGGCTCAGCACAAATCACAGGATATAGGATATATGGCACAGAAACAGGCCATTCGGCCCAACCATGCCAGTCCAATCAAGGCTCGAACCTGGAACCTTCTGGTCTAAATGTCCGAGTCGGAGATCAGGGTGTGGATGTGGGCCTTTCCCCACTAGGCCATTCGGTGACCTGTAATCAAAGGCCATAGCGATACTGGAGACAGGAATAACTCAGTGCGGAGATTGAATGGGGCGTCTGAGCACCATCTCGTGCCTCTACTGGAAAAGCGACAAAGAGAAAAGGGGGCCTTAACCAGGTTACAACTCTCACCCAATAATGAGATTAAATCCACAGTCTCGCTCTGTGGGCTTACGCAGGCGGTATTTCGGCAGGCTTAAAAAAAAACAAAAATAAATCCAATAAACAGGGCTTTCCTTTAATATACTGTCGCTGTCTCAGGTAGGCTTTTATTAATGTAATCTTCAGCTCTGATGGCAGCGCTGACAAACGAGGTCCTGTCTCCCCAGTACGAAGAAAAATTACTTCAGGCCGTTACAGATTTTAAAACTGGGAGGGAGAGCGAGAGAGAGCGAGGGAGACCGAGGGAGAGCGAGGGAGAGCGAGGGAGACCGAGGGAGAGCGAGGGAGAGCGAGGGAGAGCGAGGGATTGCGAGGGAGAGCGAGGGAGAGCGAGGGAGAGCGAGGGAGAGCGAGGGAGAGCGAGGGAGAGCGAGGGAGAGCGAGGGAGAGCGAGGGAGAGCGAAAATAAACCTGTCCCTGGAACCAGCAAAAGGCAAAGAACAACAATCCCAGTGCCAGACAAAAAACATCTTTCATCAGTCTAACTGATCAAGAGTGTGGATTCCGAGAACAAGGCAGCTCCATGCATTTCATTCACTGGTGCACATCCCTGCTCAGGTCAAAACCCCACAGACAAAACTACACACACCTTAAAAAAATCTCCCTGTTAAACAGGTATCAGGAGATCAGCGTACAAAGAGGAAATCGGTACCAGGAGAGGTAGACTTACAATTGTGGACATCCAGTTAAATGTTACGTAAAATAACTTACAGAAAAATGTATGCATTATGTATATGTATGTGCGTGTATATCTATACATATGAACACACTCACATCCAGAGATATAAGAAGATAAGAAATAGGAACAGGAGTAGGCCACACTGCCCCCCGAGCCTGCTCGGCCATTCAGTAAGATCCTGGCTGATCATCGACCTCAACTCCACTTTCCCGCCCGATCTCCGTATCCCTTGATTCCCTTCGACTCCAAAAATCCACCCATCCCAGCCTTGAATATATTCAGAGACACAGCATCCGCAGCCCTCTGGGGCAGAGAATTCCAAAGATTCACCACCCTCCGAGTGAAGAAATTCCTCCTCATCTCAGTCTTAAATGGCCGACCCCTTATCCTGAGACTGTGACCCCTGGTTCTAGACTCTCCAGCCCGGGGGAAACAACCTCTCAGCATCTACCCTGTCTCTCTCACACACCTGTCGTTGAGGTTAATGTCAATAACATTTTTCAATTTTATAGTCACTTTGGAACTTTTCCAAATAACCCAACTGAGAGGCATCAGCTGTCTTTCAGAAACACAAAACGTACATTCAGGCAAGGTGCAGTCGGCATGGTTACAACCCCTTCCAAAGTGCGAAAGCAGACAGGCCTCATTAAATAGGTTAACCCAGCAGTATCTACCTTGATTGTGCTGTTCAACCCGACCATCTAATTATGTTTGTGAAAATTCACAAATTTTGCTGGCGATACAATAGTGCCAGGAAACCCGACTGGTCCGTTTGTCCAACGCACTCCTGGCTGGCCTCCCACATTCTACCCTACGTAAACTTGAGGCTATCCAGAACTCGGCTGCCCCATGTTCGAACTCGCACCAAATCCCGCTCACCCATCACCCCCTGTGCTCGCTGCCCGTGTCCTAACTCGCACCAAGTCCCACTCACCCATCACCCCCGGTGCTCGCTGCCCGTGTCCTAACTCGCACCGAGTCCCGCTCACCCATCACCCCCTGTGCTCGCTGCCCGTGTCCTAACTCGCACCAAATCCCGCTCACCCATCACCCCCTGTGCTCGCTGCCCGTGTCCTAACTCGCACCGAGTCCCGCTCACCCATCACCCCCTGTGCTCGCTGCCCGTGTCCTAACTCGCACCGAGTCCCGCTCACCCATCACCCCCTGTGCTCGCTGCCCGTGTCCTAACTCGCACCAAATCCCGCTCACCCATCACCCCCTGTGCTCGCTGCCCGTGTCCTAACTCGCATCGAGTCCCGCTCACCCATCACCCCCTGTGCTCACTGCCCCGTGTCATAACTCGCACCAAGTCCCACTCACCCATCACCCCTGTGCTCGCTGCCCGTGTCCTAACTCGCACCAAGTCCCACTCACCCATCACTTCCCGGTGCTCACTGCCCATGTCCTAACTCGCACCAAGTCCCACTCACCCATCACTTCCCGGTGCTCACTGCCCATGTCCTAACTCGCACCAAGTCCCACTCACCCATCACCCCCTGTGCTCACTGCCCATGTCCTAACTCGCACCAAGTCCCACTCACCCATCACCCCCTGTGCTCACTGCCCATGTCCTAACTCGCACCAAGTCCCACTCACCCATCACCCCTGTGCTCACTGCCCATGTCCTAACTCGCACCAAGTCCCACTCACCCATCACCCCCTGTGCTCGCCGACCTACATTGGCTCCTGGCTTAGCAACGCCTCGATTTCAAAATTCACATCCTTGTTTTCAAATCGATCCATGGCCTCGCCCCTCCCTATCTCTGTAATCTCCTTCAGCCCCACAACCTCACCCACCCATCCCCCAGCCCCTCACCCCTGGGGATGTCTGCGCTCCTCTAATTCTGCCCTCCTGAGCATCACTGAATATAATCACTCAATCATTGGTGGCCGTGCCTTCTGTTGCCAAGGCCCTAAGCTCTGGAACTCCCTCCCTAAACCTCTCCGCCTCTCTTTCCTCCTTTAAGATGCTCCTTAAAACCTACCTCTTTGACCAAGGTCTTAATTTCTCCTTATGTGGCTCGGTGTCACATTTTTTGTTTTGTAACACTCCTGTGAAGCGCCTTGGGACGTTTTACTATGTTAAAGGTGCTATATAAATACAAGTTGTTGTTGTTGTCAGGAAGAGGCAATGATAGTACATGGAATTAACAACACAGACATTCAACCCTACAGGCCAATGCTTCGTGTTTATGCTCCAGACGAGCCTCCTCCCACCCCTCTTCATCTAATCCTATCAGCAGATCCTTCTATTCCTTTCTCCCTTATTTGATTATCTAACTTCCCCTTAAATGCATCTGTACTATTCATCTCAGCCGCTCCCTGTGGTAGTGAGCAACTTTTCTGTTTAAGCTGTGTGGCTGTGCAGCACTCTGGAGGTCCCATGCAGGCTGCTTACGACTTTTAAGTGGAAAAAAACATGGATGTGTGAACATTTGAATGGGCCGGGCAGCCAGTTAAAGGGGCCATGCACCCAAAAAAAAACAAAATCCAAGGGAACATTGGTAGCGAGTTCCACATTCTAACCACTCTCTGGGTAAAGCAGTTTCTCCTGAATTCCTTATTGGATTTATTAGTGACTATCTTGTGTGTTTATGACCCCTTAGTTTTGGATTCCTCCACAAAAAACAGTTTCTCTACATCTATTTTGTTCATAATTTTAAAGACTGCTATCAGGTCAGCCTGCGGCCTTCTCTTTCCTGGATGAAAACGAGCCCCAGCCCGTTCAGTCTTTCCTGAGGGTTCCAATCTCCGAGTTCTGGCATAACCCTCGCAAATCATTTGCACCTTCTCCAGTGACTCAAGCTCCTTTTTGTAATATGGAGGCCAGAAGTGAGTGCAGCAATGCTCCCTTTAAGCTGCACAGCTGCCTGCACCTCCCTCGCAGCCGGCTCCTAAATGCAGAAACTGCGCTCGCGCAGATTTTTGAATGGGCTGTGCTGCCCCTTTAAAAAAAAAACGGGAACATTGTTTTGCCCAGTACCCTTTTAACAACAACAACAACAACTTGTCTTTATATAGCGCCTTTAACATAGCAAAACATCCCAAGGCGCTTCACAGGAGTGTTTCAAGACAAAACAAAAAAATTTGACACCAAGCCACGCAAGAAGAAATTAATGCAGGTGACCAAAAGCTTGGTCAAAGAGGTAGGTTTTAAGGAGCGCCTTAAAGGAGGAAAGAGAGGTAGAGAGGCGGAGAGATTTAGGCAGGGAGTTCCAGAGCTTGGGGCCCAGGCAGCTGAAGGCACGGCCACCGATGGTTGAGCAATTATAATCAGGGATGCTCAAGAGGGCAGAATTTGAGGAGCGCAGACATCTCGGGGGGGGGTGGGGGGGGGGGTGGTGGGGGGGTTGTGTGGCTGGAGGAGATTACCGAGATAGGGAGGGGCGAGGGCCATGGAGGGATTTGTAAACAAGGATGAGGATTTTGAAACGTGCTTTGACCACGTTATACATACGAATCGGATATTGGAACCGAGCGAGTGATTGGCGATTGCGCAGATATCGAAGGCCAATCGGCACAGCAGCTCTCCGTACCTCCGTGAGTCGGGACGCCCATACTGTTGGCGAGTTGGTACAGCCGTTGTTGCTGCTCCTCATACGTCCCGTGCTCATTCAAAGCGGACATCATTCGCCTGTAGTGTTCTTCAGGTGTCATCTGAATAATCTGATCCTCGATTAAGGGAGTGTTGCACTTTTCTGGATGGCGAGGAAACAGAAAGGTAGAATATTTTGAGTATTTTTTAAGCAGGAATGAACCAATCACTTTTGAACTGGTTAAATACGTGCAATCAGGCCATTTCGGCCCATCGTGTCCGCGCCGACCAACAAAGAGCTACCCAGCCTAATCCCACTTTCCAGCTCTCGGTCCGTAGCCCTGTAGGTTACGGCACTTCAAGTGCACATCCAAGTACTTTTTAAATGTGGTGAGGGTTTCTGCCTCTACCACCCTTTCAGGCAGTGAGTTCTACCCCAGACCCCCACCACCCTCCGGGTGAAGAAATTTCCCCTCAAGTCCCCTCTAAACCCCCTACCAATTACTTTAAATCTATGACCCTGGTTGTTGACCCCTCTGCTAAGGGAAATAGGTCCGTCCTAGCCACTCTATCTACGCCCCTCATAATTTTACACATTTCAATAAGGTCTCCGCTCAGCCTCCTCTGTTCCAAAGAAAACAACTCCAGCCTATCCAATCTTTAATCATAGCTAAAGTTCTCCAGTCCAGGCAACATCCTGGTAAATTGGAAGAGGAAAGTGTTTTTGCAGGGCTATGGGGAAAAGAGCAGGGGGGTGGTGGGATAGGGGGGATGTATATATTTTTTTACGCAGCGAGTTGTTATGATCTGGAACGCACTGGACATACGCTTGAATAGGAAACGTCCACAGGTCCATAGAAACATAGAAAATAGGTGCTTGAGCCATCCGGCCCTTCGAGCCTGCACCACCATTCAATAAGATCATGACTGATCATTCCCTCAGTACCCCTTTTCTGCTTTCTCTCCATACCCCTTGATCCCTTTAGCCGTAAGGGCCATATCTAACTCTCTCTTGAATATATCCAATGAACTGGCCTCAACAACTCTCCGCGGTAGGGAATTCCACAGGTTAACAAATCTCTGAGTGACAAAGTTTCTCCTCATCTCAATCCTAAATGGCTTACCCCTTATCCTTAGACTACGTCCCCTGGTTCTGGACTTCCCCAACATCAGGAACATTCTTCCTGGATCTAACCTGTCCAGTCCCGTCAGAATTTTATATGTTTCTATGAGATCCCCTCTCATCCTTCTAAACGCCAGTGAATACAGGCCCAGTCGATCCAGTCTCTCCTCATATGTCAGTCCTGCCATCCCGGGAATCAGTCTGGTGAACCTTCGCTGCCCTCCCTCAATAGCAAGAACGTTCTTCCTCAGATTAGGAGATCAAAACTGAACACAATATTCCATGGGGAAAGAGCAGGGGGGAGTGGGACTAACTGGAGAGCTCTTTCAAAGAGCCAGCACAGGCACGATGGGCCGAATGCAATGTTCCCAACTAAGGTGGTCGCAGAGTAATCTAAAAGTTCCCGCGCAGGCCGCTCACTGGCTGTTATATTGTAAATGCCGCACATGCGCAGACATTTAAAGAGGCCAGGCGTTGAAATGTCCCGGTCGAGCAAGACAAAGTGCAGCTCACAGGGAACATTGGTCGAACGACCTCCTTCTGAACTGTATGATTTCATATTGTCACCAAGTATAAAGGCACTACCTGTGGCATAACCTGCAAGGTTAGCAGTAGCCCAATAAACAATGATCTTTTTCACCTGGTCTAGCTCGGGTCATTGATTCTTTAATTCAAGATGGCCTTCTCATTCATTTGCCACCACATAGCAGCCCTTACACATTCTTCACATCCGCCCTGTTGGTCGTACAAGAGATCTGGGCAGTGCGTTACACAGCGGAGATCATGTGGTCCGAAGCAGCGCATTACAGAGAAAGAAACACTACCGACTGGCGATAGTAAAATCCTCGGGGATGAAATTCTCCTGTTTGCCGAAGGTTTCACAGACTCGCACAAAATTATACCAAGGCAGAAAATTGCAGATGCTGGAAATCTGAAATAAAACCAAAAAATGCTGGAAATACTCGGTAAGTCAGGCAACGTCTGTGGAGAGAGAAACTTAATGTTTCAGGTCGTTGACCTCTGATGAAAGGTCACAGACCCGAATCATTAACTCTGTGTCTCTCTCTCCACAGATGTTGCCCGACCTGCTGAGTACTTCCAGCACTTTTTGTTTTTATTACACAAAATTATTGTGCGAGATGTTTAATGAAACGGCTAACATTTTTTTTTAAACACTTGATCTAGGGCACAGAGGATGTTTTTATTTATTCACATGGGCGTCGCTGGCGAGGCCGGCATTTATTGCCCATCCCTAATTGCCCTTGAGAAAGGTGGTGGTGAGCCGCCTTCTTGAACCGCTGCAGTCCGTGTGGCGAACACACTCCCCACCCTGCCGTTCGGTGGTGTCACGCTCGGTCGAATGCTGCACTTGACGCCAAGGGCAGTCACTCTCACCGCGCCTCCGGAATTCAGCTCCTTTGTCCAGGTTTGGGCCAAGGCTGTGACGGGGCCTGGAGCCGAGTGGCCCCTGGCGGAATGCAAACCGAGTTGATCTCTTCGCGGCTCACGGGATGAAGCGCAAGTTGGTCCAATACCCAACCGACGAAAGCAGTCACATTCCAGCCAAGATCAGAGCCACGTTGCACTGATGCCAACACTGTCACTGTCCTTCCCAAAGTTTACATAAGAACATAAGAAATAGGAGTAGGCCATACGGCCCCTCAAGCCTGCTCCGCCAGTTAATACGATCATGGACTCAGGTCCACTTCCCTGCCCGCTCCCCATAACCCCTTAATCCCTTTGCAACACAATTTTGAATTTCTATTGCTCTACATGACTCTGTTCATTTCCCCCCGCCCCGCCCCTCGTTTTATGCCCTGTTGCCCTGACTTTACTGGGGTACAGGTACTGATTTACAGACACTGTCAGCCCTTTCCTACTGCGCCCACATGCCATTCCTCTCCAAGCATGTTGCCAGCTATTTGACCAAGAGGTGCATCACAGCCTACCCAATACAGCCCTCGCCTGACATCCATGCGCTCTCACCTTCCAGGAGGCCTCACAGGAGTGAAGCCCTGACTGATTTTTGTTTTTTTGTTCTTTCTTAGCCCAGGCAAGCAGAGCCCACTCCTGTTCCAGGCGGACATCAGCTCACTCAGCACGGCCCAGGGAGTGGACCTGAGCTTGTACCCCCACACTGTGCGATGACTTCCTGCCTTTTGGCTGAGGCGTTAAACCCAGGCCCCGGCTGCTCTCTCAGGTGGATGTAAAACATCCCACGGCACTATTTCGAAGAAGAGCAGGGGAGTTATCCCCAGTGTCCTGTTTGTTATCACATTACTATGTGTGGGAGCACAAATTGGCTGCTGCGTTTCCTACATTACAACAGTGACTACACTTCAAAAATTGTCTGTAAAACGCTTTGGATCGTGAAAGGTGCTATATAAATGCAAGTCTTTCTTTTTTTCCCTTGAAACACAAGGGCCAGCTGAGGACAGAAACGTTAATGCCTCAGTAAGAAAAACACGTCAGCCCGATATAATTTTTTTTGAACTTAGGTTGAAGCTGTTTTGTTAAGACTTTAGCTCTTCCGGCATTACAGACCCATAATGGATTTTTTTGTACTGTGTGTCTCACTGAAGCAGCATTGTCTTCACGCTCTCGGGCGGAGAATAGGTACTTTATACATGGGGCAATTGGACATGAAAGGCAAGCAGCTGAACGTCACAGTAACAATCGTTAAATAAACTGAAGAGACACAAAACCTTGCATTTTACACATGTTATCTACACTCCAATTGCTCAGCATCCCAATTAGCTGTCACACGTTTGCACGAGGCAGTGCCTCTTTACACAGCTTCCACTCCATCTAGTGACATATCTAAAATCCATCTTATTTGAGGACAAAGGAAGCTTTATATTATTTTTCTTTTTAATGGTGTGCGAGAGTATGTGAGTGTGGGTGAATGTGTGTGTGCGAGTGTGAGTGAGAGTGCGAGTGTGAGGGTGTGTGGATGAGTGGGTGTGTGGATGAGTGTGTGTGTGGATGAGTGTGTGTGTGTGCGTGAGTGAGCGGTGTGTGAGTGTGCATGTGAGTGTGCGTGTGAGTGTGCGTGTGAGTGTGCGTGTGAGTGTGCATGTGAGTGTGTGTGTGTGTGACTGTGCGTGTGCGTGTACGTGCGAGTGTGCGTGAGTGTGTGTGTGAGTGTGCGTGTGTGACTGCGTGTGAGTGTGCGACTGTGCGTGTGCGTGTACATGTGCGAGTGTGTGTGTGTGTGTGTGTGCCTGTGACTATGTGTGAGTGTGCGTGTGTGAGTACGAGTTTAAACCGGTTTCTGATGAATTGCCATCTCTGTATAGAGGAGAGGGAGAGTTCACCGTCACACGTCTGGCGAGGAGAATGGACACTGGCTGTAAAAGCATGTCACCCGCTGTAAAAGCCGACCAATCCCAACTAATCAGGGGCTTCCATATCTCCCTTCCCTTTTCAGTTCTCCAACCGAAATGTTTGCTGGGTTTGAGGTGGAGGGATCCGCTGTATATCTTCAGTTTGTCTCTGACTGACAGTGGCTCTGAAAAGTTCGGTGTTTGAATGTGCAAGTATCTTCAGACAACATCAATGCTCCGTTGGGAGGGAATTCCCAGTGCAAACTGTTGTTTGATGAGTGCCAATTTAAAATGCCTGCTAAAATTAACTAACAATGGGGAGGAGAGGTGGGGAGCACAGGTTGTCTCCCAGAGAGGGGTTGATTGACAGCTCCATGCCTAGACAGAACAATATATTTGGCAGCTGTTCTTATAGAATCATAGAATGGTTACAGCACAGAAGGAGGCCATTCAGCCCGTCGAGCCCGTTCTGGCTCTCTGCAAGAGCACCTCAGCCAGTCCCACTCCCTCGCCCTTTCCCGTAGCCCTGCACATTTTTTTCCTTCAGATACTTATCCAACTCCCTTTTGAAAGTTGTGATTGAATCTGCCTCCACCACCCTCTCAGGCCGTGCATTCCAGATCCTAACCACTCGCTGCGTAAAAAGGTTTTTCCTCATGTCGCCTTTGGTTCTTCTGCCAATCACCTTCAATCTGTGCCCTCTGGTTCTTGACCCTTCCACCAATGGGAACAGTTTCTCTCTATCTACTCTGTCCAGACCCCTCATGATTTTGAACACCTCGATCAAATCTCCTCTCAACCTTCTCTGCTCCAAGGAGAACAACCCCAGCTTCTCCAGTCTATCCCCGTCACTGAAGTCCCTCATCCCTGGAACCATTCTCGTAAATATTTTCTGCACTCTCCCTTTCCTCCAGTCCGAAAAACAACCGTTCACCACTACACGGTTTCCTATCACTGAGCCAATTTCGTATCCATGCTATCACTGTCCTTTCTATTCCATGGACTTCAACTTTTCTGGCAAGCCTATTATGTGGCATGTTACCATCCGCCTTTTGGAAGTCCATGCACACCATGTCAACCCCATTGCCCTCATCAACCCTCCATGTTACTTCATCAAAGAATTCGATCAAGTTGGTAGAACACGATTTGCCTTTAACAAATCCGTGCTGGCTTTCCTTAATTAACCCACACTTGTCCAAGTAACTGTTAATGTTATCCGTGATTATTGTTTCTAAAAGCTTCCCCACTACTGAGGTTAAACTGACTGGCCTGTAGTTGCTGGATTTATCTTTACACCCTTTTTTGAACAAGGATGTAACATTTGCAATTCTCCAGTCCTCTGGCACCAGCCCCGTTACTAAGGAGGATTGGAAGACTATGGCCAGTTCCTCTGCAATTTCTTCCTTCTCTCCCCTCAGCATCCTAGGATGCATTCCATCTGGTCCTGGTGACTTAGCTACTTTAAGTACAGCCAGCCTTCCTAGTACGCCTGCTTTTACCAGCATAAAAGTTTTATACATTAAAAACCCTGTCCAATAAGGTAAGTTTATTTTTAGCCCCGTTAAAACATATTTTAAAAAATTTCAAAAAATGTAATTCTTGTTTAAAATATTTAATTAAATGACATTTTTAAATTAATTTAAAATATGTAATGTTTTTTTTTTGTTTTTGTTTCATGTGTTTATGTATTTTTTAAGTGATTCCCATTCATATTTTATGGGAGGTCTGTACAAATGGAACTCCCCAAAAGTGTGAATGGGGATCCCCCTACTTTGATTGGTTGGGCCGGCCCACATGATCCCAGGGGTGCTTGCGAACCAATCAAAGCAGGTACCCAGAGAGGCCCAGGAGCGCAGATCTCCCAACCTCCCGGACCACCAGGTAAATCCATAGATGTTCTGAAGGTCGGAGGCCACAAAACTTCGGGGCGAAGGAGCGGCGAGAGATTGTAGAGGGACGTGATTGGGGCCCGGGAGAGGCGTGAGTTCAGGGCCAGAAGAGGCAAGGGCCCAGGGCCAGCCCCCACTGTGCGATATGTGCATGCACCAGGGACCGTGCAGCAGAGCTGGTCTCCAGTCGTCCTGGGTAACCCTTGCCACTGGACCAAGACCTAGCTCTGTCAAGCCCGTGTGGTGGCTGGTGTGCAATGGTCACCCCACGTTAAAAAAATCCACACACAGGCATCTTCCACCCTTCAGGATGTAGTTCGGGATCTGGACTATTAGGTCCTTCATTGAAACATCTGTGAACTCATCCTTTTTTGGAGTGGACGCAAGTCTCGAGGGACTGCCGATGGTGATGTTGAGGCTCAACTCCCAGGCGCAGGGCACTGCTGCATCAGACGTGTAAGACCACCATTTAGGCATTCTTAATTATCTCCCCTTCTATTTGGCAGGATAATAGAGGCTCCATTACAGCAAGATATTTATATATAAATCGGTTCTACAAGTTCATTCTCCCCTCCTCCAAGTGTTCCTAAAGCTCTGTCATTAGACTAAATTAGGTCAAAAGATTTTGTGGTGTGATTCTCCCCATTAAAATGTTGAGATTCGTACAAGTGGCAAGACATTAGGCTGTAACACCCAGTACATGGGCTGATATTGATAGATTGTACAGTCGATGTAGAATTCAAAGGGTTCAATTCACATTCTTATCAACATTACTATAAACTCTCTAACTTCACCCAAACGAAACACTGCACCAGTCAAGGGTGCGGTTAGCATGGAGTCCATTCATCTCTGCAGCCTGGGTTCTGAGTCCCACCCAGGCAGATGGGATCACCCTTTCATCTCTCTCGGCCAAGACTTATGAGGAAAGGTTGAGGAGGTTGGGCCTCAACTCATTGGAATTCAGAAGAATGAGAGGTGATCTTATCGAAATGTATAAGATTATGAGGGGGCTTGACGAGGTGGATGCAGAGAGGATGTTTCCACTGATGGAGGATACTAGAACTAGAGGGCCGCCCATTTAAAATTGAGATGAGGAGAAATTTCTTCTCTCTGAGGGTTGTAAATCTGTGGAATTCGCTGCCTCAGAGAGCTGTGGAAGCTGGGACATTGAATAAATTTAAGACAGAGATAGACAGTTTCCTAACCGATAAGGGGTTATGGGGTGCGGGCAGGGAAGTGGACCTGAGTCCATGATCGGATCAGCCATGACGTATTGAATGGCGGAGCAGGCTCGAGGGGCCGTATGGCCTACTCCCGCTCCTATTTCTTATGTTCTTTATGTCCTGCGTGGCAAGCTTCGTTGCAGTTTTTTGGCAGGTTTGGGTTAATAACAAAAAAGCTACCCGTTAATTAACACACGCCAGCATTAAATCAGCAGCCTCCCTCAGAGAGACCAGAACGGTTGAAATCTCGCGCTGTTGTACGAAAAAGGTTGAGCAGGTTGGGCCTATACCCATTGGAGTTTAGAAGAATGAGAGGTGATCTTATTGAAACGTTTAAGCTTCTGAGGGGGCTAGGCAGGGTCGATGCAGAGAGGATGTTTCCCCTCGTGGGGGATTCGAGAACTAGGGGGCATCGTTTCAGAATAAGGGGCTGCCCATTTAAAACAGAGATGAGGAGGAATTTCTTCTCTCAGAGGGTTGTGAACCTTTGGAATTCTCTACCCCGGAGGGCTGTGGAAGCTCAGTCTTTGATTATATTCAAGACAGAGTTCGATAGATTTTTGGATATTAAGAGAGTCAGAGGATATGGGAATAGTGCAGGAAAGTGGAGTTGAGATAGAAGATCAGCCAGGATCTTATTGAATGGCGGAGCAGGCTCGAGGGGCCGAATGCCCAACTCCTGCTCCTATTTCTTATGTTCTGTGATTGGGTGCGAAGGCACATTATTGGAAGACGGCAGAGAGAATTCAGAGGAGCATTCTCTGCCGGCCAAGAGGCAGGTCAGAAATGGGGCTACGAGCCTATCGAGATGATAGCAGACATGTTCCCATCTAGTGACGCTCCACAACGTAAGGCCTCGCCTCACAAGCTGATGCATTTCCACCACATTTGGCCCACACCGTACCTAACCCTGGAGTGTCCGTCGCTAACACTGAGGGGGAAATGTTTTTTTAACTCCTTCCTCTCTACGGAAACATAGAAACATAGAATGTAGACACAGGATTAGGCCATTCGGCCCTTCTTGCCTGCACCACCATTCAATATGATCATGGCTGATCATGCAACTTCAGTACCCCATTCTTGCTTTCTCTCCATACCCCTTGATCCCTTTAGCCATAAGAGCCACGGAGGACCGGGAGTTAAAATAGCCCAGGCCTCAAACTGGGTCTGAATCCGTGCCAGACGGATGGGAGCAACCTCTCCTCTTTCTCTCTCTCTCTCTCTCTCTCTCTCTCTGCCAGCTCCATCGTGGCAGCTTTCATTCAGTTTCCCATCACCCCATACCTCGATATGCACAAAAATACATTCGTCTCCGCAATACAGGAGCAGACTGAAAGAAAGTGTTGGCGCGGTGGATTTGTCTCGGAAACCGTATCATTGTGAGACTGAAGTATCAGCTAGTGGCTCAGCGGGTAGCACCCTCGCCTCTGAGTCAGAAGGTCGTGGGTTTAAGTCCCACTCCAGAGACTTGAGCACAAAAATCTAGGCTGACGCTCCCAGTGCAGTGCTGAGGGAGCGCTGCATGTCGGAGGTGCCGTCTTTCAGCTGAGACGGTAAACCGAGGCCCCGACTGCCCTCTCAGGTGGATGTAAAAGATCCCATGGCACTATTTTGAAGAAGAGCAGGGGAGTTATCCCTCAATCAACATCACTAAAAACAGATTATCTGGTCGTTATCACAGTGCTGTTTGTGGGAGCTTGCTGTGCGCAAGTTGGCTGCTGCGTTTCCCACATTACAACAGTGACTACACTCCAAAAGTACTTCATTGGCTGTAAAGCGCTTTGAGATGTCCGGTGGTCGAGAAGAGGCAGTATATAAATACAAGACCTGCTTTCTTTTCTTTAAAACACTACTTACAAGCTTTCATTGAAAAGACTGGAAAGCTAAAATTTTTAAATGACCTGGTCGGTTGAGGCAGCATAGAAAAGGACGACATTTTTTCTTTTAATAAAGGCAACGGGAACCCTTGGTCTGGATTTGTGTTTTTATATTTGTTAAACCCGTTCTAAATAGGAAGCCATCGAGGATCGTACAGCTTTCAGGTGTGTGAGTACACAATGCCGGCAGTCTCAAAGGACCAGCACATTCAGCGGCCAAGTTTGAGATCTTGAAGTGCTGAGCCGGTGATAATTTCAGCTCACTACAGCTTTTGTGTCTGCTCCTGTCATTAGTGTAAATGTGGCCCGTGATCCTCCCAAACCCAAGTCACCCAGGTGTGAAAGCTCTCACAATCTAGCCAGCTCAGATCAGACGCGAGCATCTGTCCCACCTCCCCTCCCTCATTAATTACAGACTGCACCCCATTCTCCAGTTTACTCGCTAATCTGTGTTTGAAGACGGCACTTTTAAAAAGCATCACGCGTCAAAGGGGAGGCTTGGATGAGCGGGGACTAAAGGCAGCTTACAGGAACTGAGACGGAATGCCTGAGACACAACAGCTTCACCATAACCTTTGAGTATTTATGATTAAGAGAAAGATTAAATTGGAGCTAAAGTTACAATAACGCACCATAAGGTTTGATCATTCTCAACTAAAACCTGCTCGGAAGTTCACAGAATCGCATATTACATGGCGGAACACTAGCAGATGCATGTTCAAAGCAAGAAAGAACTTGCATTTATATAGCGCCTTTCACAAACTCAGGGCGTCCCTTTACAGCCAATGAAGTACTTTTGAATTGCAGTCACTGTTGTAATGTAGTAAATGTGGCAGCCAAATTGCGCACAGCAATCTCCCATAAACAGTAATGAGATAAGGACCAGATAATCTGTTTTTTTTAGTGATGATGGTTGAGGGATAAATATTGACCAGGAGAGAACTCCCCTGCTCTTCTCATGTAGTGCCACGGGATCTTTTACGTCCACCTGAGAGAGCAGACCGGGCCTCGGTTTAATGTCTCATCCGAAAGACGGCACCTCCGACAGTGCAGCACTCCCTCAGCATCAACCAAGATTACGTGCTCAAGTGGGGCTTGATTTAGAGGCACTAGTGTCATGGCTGACACTTAAAAGCACCATCTAAAAATTCCTTCCTTCTTTTCGGCTGACACTCCAGTGCAGTGCTGAGGGAGTGCCGCACTGTCGGAGGTGCCATCCTTCAGATGAGACGTTAAACCGAGGCCCCTTCTACTCTCTCAGGTGGAGGTAAAAGATCCCATGGCATGATTTCAAAGAAGAGCAGGGGAGTTCTCCCCGGTGTCCTGGCCAATATTTATCCCTCAATCAACATCACTAAAACAGATTATCTTGTCATTATCACATTGCTGTTTGTGGGAGCTTGCTGTGCGCAAATAGGCTGCTGCGTTTCCCACTTTACAACAGTGACTACACTCCAAAAGTACTTCACTGGCTGAAAAGCACTTTGAGATGCCTGGTGGTTGTGAGAGTCGCTATATAAATGCAAGTCTTTTATTTTGGAGATAGCATTAACCCGTTTAATTTAAAACAAATCAACACTTTGGAACCTGTGAAATTCTCTACCACAGAGAATTGTTGAGGCCAGTTCGATAGATATATTCAAAAGGGAGTTAGATGTGGCCCTTATGGCTAAAGGGATCAAGGGGTATGGAGAGAAAGCAGGAATGGGGTAGTAAAGTTGCATGATCAGCCATGATCTTATTGATTGGTGGTGCAGGCTCGAAGGGCCGAATGGCCTACTCTTGCACCTATTTTCTATGTTTCTATGTTTCGCTAAAATAGCAGAGAAAGGAATTTCAGACAAACATTCTAAATGCTCGGAAGCTAACATCTCATTGGATAACATCAGGACCACAATATTAGTGAGCTCAGAATATATACCAGCAAAGAACTTTGCTTTTCATTTTATATTTAACATACGTCTTATTAGTTAATACGATAGACTTTGACAGGGTAGTGCCACACAGCATCAACGTCCAACCCAGCAGTCCTGTCTTCCAATCATGAAGATCGGGCAGTGGTTGGGCAGCCTCCTGTAGCCCACATCATCCCACCTTCCCTTGCCAAAAGTAGGAAGTGTGACGGCAAAACTGCAGCAGCTCGTGACCTCAGGTTCGGACAAAAGTAATCTCCCCTTCCGCTTTACAAGGTTCCTCGATATTGGATTGGAGTGGCTCTCGCTGATCCCGACAATCATCGACTTCTCCAATCCGACCGAAGTATTTTCCACCCGCCCTAACGCAATATTTCTGCAGAGCGGCAGCAGCCCAGCGCACCTCCCGTCTGCCCCCTGACCTCTCCCGCAAGTTGTAACGTTGAGTTTTTTTCCCCTGACATCGGGCACGGTAAAGTGGAGACCCGTGTCAAGCTCAAGTGGATGTGAGACTGTATGTTCCAGGTTGGAACACAGGAAACTCCCGAGGAGGCCATTCAGCTCCTCGAGCTTGTTCCGCCATTCAATAAAAGCCTGGTTGACCTGTACTGCAATGCCATTCACCCACCTTTGCACCATATCAGCCCCCCCCCTCTCCCGCCCTCCCCTCCAACTCCATGGCGGTTAGCGTAACAATTGGCAAAAGAACCAGAGGAGAGAGGAGGCGAAATTCTTTTAATTCAGTTGAGTGGTTATGACCTGAAATGCAATGTCTGAAAGGGTCGCGGAATCAGATTCAATACTTTCTAAAGGAAATTGGATATATATTTGAACAGAAAAAATTAAAGGACTATGGAGAAAGAGCAGGGGATTGGGACTAATGTATTTTTTTCTCTCTCTGTTTCCCACGGCAGCTGGTAACTATTCCGCTATTCGCACCCTATCTCGACACATCTTTTTCTAACTCCTGCCATTACCATCTCAATTTGGCCCATCATCCCTTTTCTCTCTCTAATCTCTCCTGTCTTCCCCCCGATCACAGACCTTCCCTTTTGTTCTTCCCCCCCCCTTCCCCCCTTCCCCCCCTCCCCCTTTTCAGTGCTCCTTAAGAATCTGTTCATTTCGAACACTCTCCAGTTCTGACCAAGAGTCATCGATCCGAAACGGTAACTCGGTTTCTCTCCACAGATGCTGCCTAACCCGGAGATTTTCAGCATTTTCTGTTTGTATATTAAGGGAGTGCGACTTATTGAATCGCTCTTTCAAAGAGTCGGCATAGGCACGATGGGCCAAACGGCCTCCTTCTGTGATGTCTGATTCCATGATTCTAACAGCCAAACCCACTCCTCCCAGTCCACATCATCATAGGCAGTCCCTCGTATCAAGGATGACTTGCTTCCACGCCGAAAAGGGATGAGTTCACAGGTGTTTCAATGAAGGATCTAATATTCCAGATCCCGAACTGCGTGTTGAAGGGAGGAAGATGTCTGTGCGTGGATTTTTTTAACGTGGGGTGACCGTTGCACACCAGCCACCACACGGGCTTGACAGAGCGAGGTCTTGGTCCAGTGGCAAGGATTGACCAAGACGACTGAAGACCAGCTCTGCTGCACGGACCCAGTGCGCGCACACATATCGCAGTATGGGCTGGGCCCGTGCTGCCCCTGGGCCCTCGCCTCTTCTGGGCCCCGAACTCACGCCTCTCCTGGGCCCCGATCACATCCCTCTACAAACTCTCGCCGCTCCTTCGCCCCCTGACCTCGCCGCTCCTCCTGCTGTACCTGCCCGCCCTGCAGTCAGCCGTCGCCCTCCTGCAGCAACACGCGCTGCTCCCTGCAGTGGTATGCCGCTGCACGCTGCTCCCTCTCATGGCCCCGGCCTGCTGATGGTCTTGCAGGCCGGAACCGCGCCGATTTCCGAGCCAGGCTGCCGCAAGCTGCTCCCTCCCAGTTCTACTCAGTAGCTGACAGAACAACAGCATCAGCATAATGTTGAAGACGTGTCACCTCTTGTATGGAATCAATGTGAGATTGACTCTGAGGGCACAATTAAAAGCCACACTGATCCCAGAGCTATTGATGGAGTGTCGAAGACAAACATCAACTAATGACCTCGAAATTTGTGGCCACTTAGGGGGGTAGCAGAGGGTAACCAGCGACCTTGAAACCATTACCCAGCAAGAGTCATGCCTCCAGGAGAGGAAGGGAGGAAATTAGGTGAAGAGATATATTGTCAAAAACAAAGCATTACTACGACAAAATTATCATCACAAGTTTCACACATGTTCGTTTTTTTTCCTCTTCCCCCAATTTTCTCCTGTCCTTACGCGAAGGCACCGATTCCTTGCTGAGGAGTAGACCATGAACCCCAGGCACATTCTGCTATCTTGCCCAAGTTTCAGTAGACCGTTCAATCGTGAGATTGCGCAGTTAAGCGCCAGTCCTGTCCACACACCTGTGCAGGGTCGCTGGACAACGATCAGGTGCCTGACCCCCGGCCACGACCCCTGACCAGGTTTCCCCTCCCAGCCTCAAGGGTGCTGAGGTTAATGAGAGTGTCCCAACTAAGATTCCTTGACTCGGCACCAAACCTAGCTCCCTCTGCCTCAAATACTCATTCCATAAAGTCCGTGAGCCGGCCTGTTTTACATCATTAAGCACGAATGTTTGCGTTATTGACCAACTGTTATTGGCACAGTGTCAGTTGTGGCTCAGTGGGCAGCACCCTCGCCTCTGAGTCCAAAGGTTGTGGGTTCAAGTCCCACTCCAGGGTCTTGAGCACATCAACCTAGGCTGACACTCCCAGTGCAGTGCTGAGGGAGTGCTGCACTGTCAGAGATGCCTTCTTTCGGATAAGATGTTAAACCGAGGCCCCGTGTGCTCTCTCAGGTGGACATAAAAGATCCCAAGGCACTATTACAAGGAAGAGCAAAGGGGAGTTCTCCCCAGTGTCCTGGACAATATTTATCCCGCAATCAACATCACTAAAAACAGATTATCACATCGATGTTTGTGGGAGCTTGCCACAAACATCGAAACTTGTGGGAAATTGGCTGCCACAATTCCGACATTACATAAGAACATAAGAAATAGGAACAGGAGTAGGCCATATGGCCCCTCGAGCCTGCTCCGCCATTTAATACGATCATGGCTGATCCGATCATGGACTCAGCTTCACTTCCCCGCCCGCTCCCCATAACCCCTTATCCCCTTATCATTTAAGAAACTGTCTATTTCTGTCTTAAATTTATTCAGTGACCCAGCTTCCACAGCTCTCTGAGGCAGCGAATTCAACAGATTTACAACCCTCTGAGAGAAGAAATTTCTCCTCATCTCAGTTTTAAATGGGCGTCCCCTTATTCTAAGATCATGCCCTCTAGTTCTAGTCTCTCCCATCAGTGGAAACATCCTCTCTGCATCCACCTCGTCAAGCCCCCTCATAATCATATACGTTTCGATAAGATCACCTCTCATTCTTCTGAATTCCAATGAGTAGAGGCTCAACCTACTCAACCTTTCCTCATAAGTCAACCCCCTCATCCCCGGAATCAACCGAGTGAACCTTCTCTGAACTGCCTCCAAAGCAAGTATATCCTTTCGTAAATATGGAAACCAAAACTGCACGCAGTATTCCAGGTGTGGCCTCACCAATACCTTGTATAGCTACAGCAAGACTTGTTTTTATACTCCATCCCCTTTGCAATAAAGGCCAAAATATCATTGGCCTTCCTGATCACTTGTTGTACCTGCATACTATCCTTTTGTATTTCATGCACAAGTACCCCCAGGTCCCACTGTACTGCAGCACTTTGCAATCTTTCTCCATTTAAATAATAACTTGCACTTTGATTTTTTTTCTGCCAAAGTGCATGACCTCACACTTTCCAACTTTATACTCCATCTGCCAAATTTTTGCCCACTCACTTAGCCTGTCTATGTCCTTTTACAGATTTTTTGTGTCCTCCTCACACATTGCTTTTCCTCCCATCTTTGTATCATCAGCAAACTTGGCTACGTTACACTCAGTCCCTTCTTCCAAGTTGTTAATATAGATTGTAAATAGTTGAGGTCCCAGCACTGATCCCTGCGGCACCCCACTAGTTACTGATTGCCAACCAGAGAATTAACCATTTATCCCAACTCTCTGTTTTCTGCTAGTTAGCCAATCCTCTATCCATGCTAATATATTACCCCCAACCCCATGAACTTTTATCTTGCACAGTAACCTTTTAAGTAGCACCTTGTCAAAAGCCTTCTGGAAGTACAAATACACCACATCCACTGGTTCCCCTTTATCCACCCTGATCATTACATCTTCACAGAACTCCAGCAAATTTGTCAAACATGACTTCCCCTTCATAAATCCATGCTGACTGTGCCTGACCGAATTTTGCTTTTCCAAATGTCCTGCTACTGCTTCTTTAATAATGGACTCCAACATTTTCCCAACCACAGATGTTAGGCTAACTGGTCTGTAGTTTCCTGCTTTTTGTCTGCCTCCTTTTTTAAATAGGGGCATTGCATTTGCGGTGACTACACTCCAAAAGTATTTCACTGGCTGTAAAGTGCTTTGAGACGTCTGGTGGTTGTGAAAGGCGCTATATAAAGCCAAGTCTTTTTTTTCTTTAACTGTGGACTGCAGTACAGCACTTTGCTCTTTAACGGGACAATGGAATTAGATTTCTGTATGGTGATACGCTGCGTAACCTTTTGATCAAACAGTTTAATAAACTAGGCTGATGAAAGGTGATAAGACCTGGCTTGAGTTCCGAGTATTTTGCCTCCAAACAAATTTCTCGCACAATAACATGGTTGAAACCAGCATTGAAAGTATCCGAGCAAACGAGCATCTATAACTATAATCCACTTGTAAACTAACCAAGGTGACATGTGTTCAACAGCACCCACTCTGGTAGTGTCTCTGAAAACCCAAGAAGGAATGGGACAGTATCAGAGAGAACAGTAGAAGGGGCATTATTCAGAGATATATATAGGAAAATGATAGGACCACTTATAAGTATCCCTTTGAACTGATTGATTCTACTTCTGAAGGGTGCTGAATCTGCCTCTCACTACCCTGGGCGCTTGATATATGCAGCTGTGAGAATGCTCACAGGTTTGTGGAGCTGTTGTTGAACCAAATTTTAATTTTATTTAAGTTGACTGTCCAAAGTTTAATTTGTTTAATTGTGTCAGTTTCAGTGCCCCCCCCCCTTTAATCAGGGGGCACTTGTATTAATGTTTCAACTTTAAAATAGTTGTGGAGCTATTGCACTGTGGGTGGCTTAGCCAATCACGTGATGTCAACAAGACTCAATAAAAGCCCAGTCAGTTGGATCTAGGTCATCCATGATGAGGCATGCAGTTTTGAGCCTAGTGGATGAACTGGTAAATGTGTAGTGTCATTGTTAAACCTTTGTTAATAAATCAACTGATCTTAATAGCAATGTGTTGCTATGAATTCTTAAGCAAAGAACCCATGAAGCAAATACATTACAGGAGGGATCGGCTAACTGAACTCAGACTGGGATTCGAACCAGGGACCTTCCCGAGAAAAATGAAACAACATTTGCATTCACACAGTCGCTTATCACTTGAAAACTTCTGGTAGTTTTTCAGGTAGAGATTTTGGTTTGAAGTGCAGCAGCTGTTATGAAAGCAGATGCGGCAACCATTACCCAATAAACAACTAGTTAGCATTTTGTTTTGCTGCTACTAGTTATGGGAGGGATGTTCAAACATAAAGATTTATGTAGTTTACTTTTTAAAAACAAAGAACACAAGGTAGGTAGAAAGAAAGACTTGCATTTATATACCCTGTAACGCCTTTCATGATCACTGGATATCCTAAAGCACTTTTCAGACAATTAAGTACTTTAGTGAACTATCCGGGACCCTCGGGACCGAGGCCAGTCTGGATTCCACGCTTTTCCGGACTTTGGATCATCTTTCTAACGTCACGAATCCGGAAACACACAAGCCCAGGTTTGGGTATTTCCGGATTTTGGAGCGTCAGAAAGGGGAAGGGGGGGGGCAGGGTACCCGCCGAGGAGCTGTTCAGGCCTCCGGCCCCATCAATCAGGTTGTCAGGCGGGCCCCACTGAGGAGGAGCTGTTTGGACGGGCCCCGTCACTGAGGAGGTGTTCGGGCGGAGCCCCATCACTGAGGAGGTGTTCGGGCGGAGCCCTGTCATAGAGGCGGTGTTCGGGCGGAGCCCTGTCATGGAGGTGGTGTTCGGGCGGAGCCCTGTCATGGAGGTGGTGTTCGGGCGGAGCCCTGTCATGGAGGAGGTGTTCGGGCGGAGCCCTGACATGGAGGAGGTGTTCGGGCGGAGCCTTGTCATGGAGGAGGTGTTCGGGCGGAGCCCTGTCATGCAGATGTTCGGGCGGAGCCCTGTCATGAAGGTGTTCGGGCAGAGCCCTGTCATGGAGGAGGTGTTCGGGTGGAGACCTGTCATGGAGGTGTTCGGGCGGAGCCCTCTCATGGAGGAGGTGTTCGGGCGGAGCCCTGTCATGGAGGTGTTCGGGCGGAGCCCTGTCATGGAGATGTTCGGGTGGAGCCCTGACATGGAGGAGGTGTTCGGGTGGAGCCCTATCATGGAGGAGGTGTTCAGGCGGAGCCCTGTCATGGAGGTATTCGGGTGGAGCCCTGACATGGAGAAGGTGTTCGGGTGGAGCCCTATCATGGAGGAGGTGTTCGGGCGGAGCCCTGTCATGGAGGTATTCGGGTGAAGCCCTGTCATGGAGGAGGTGTTTGGGCGGAGCCCTGTCATGGAGGAGGTGTTTGGGCGGAGCCCTGTCATGGAGGAAGTGTTCGGGTGGAGCCCTGACATGGAGGAGGTATTCAGGTGGAGCCCTATCATGGAGGAGGTGTTTGGGCGGAGCCCTGTCATGGAGGAGGTGTTTGGGCGGAGCCCTGTCATGGAGGAGGTGTTTGGGCGGAGCCCTGTCATGGAGGAGGTGTTCGGGCGGAGCCCTATCATGGAGGAGGTGTTCGGGCGGAGCCCTGTCATGGAGGAGGTGTTTGGGTGGAACCCTGTCATGGAGGAGGTGTTTGGGCGGAGCCCTGTCATGGAGGAGGTATTCGGGTGGAGCCCTCTCATGGAGGAGGTGTTTGGGTGGAACCCTGTCATGGAGGTGGTGTTCGGGTGGAACCCTGTCATGGAGGAGGTGTTTGGGTGGAACCCTGTCATGGAGGAGGTGTTTGGGTGGAACCCTGTCATGGAGGAGGTGTTTGGGTGGAACCCTGTCATGGAGGAGGTGTTTGGGTGGAACCCTGTCATGGAGGAGGTGTTCAGGTGGAGCCCTCTCATGGAGGAGGTGTTTGGGTGGAACCCTGTCATGGAAGAGGTATTCGGGTGGAACCCTGTCATGGAGGAGGTGTTCAGCTGGAGCCCTCTCATGGAGGGGGTGTTCGGGTGGAACCCTGTCATGGAGGAGGTGTTTGGGTGGAACCGTGTCATGGAGGAGGTGTTCGGGTGGAGCCCTCTCATGGAGGAGTTGTTCAGGTGGAGCCCTCTCATGGAGGAGGTGTTCAGGTGGAGCCCTCTCATGGAGGAGGTGTTCAGGTGGAACCCTGTCATGGAGGAGGTATTCGGGCAGGCTGGCGAGGAGGCCCCGAGCTAAGGGCAGCGGCAGCGAGCAAGACGAGGGGCGGTGAGGCGAGGTCCGAGGTCGGCGGGTCCAGATTCCGCTACATTTTACGGATTACGGACGAGATTGCCACTTATCGGTCCGGAGTCCGGATCATTCCGGGTTCTGGAACTCTGGATTTTCGATGCTGCACCTGTATTAATGTGGGAAACGCGGCAGCCAGCTTGCGCACAGCAAACTCCCACAAACAGCAATGTGATAATGACCAGATAATCTGTGTTTTCGTGACGTTGAGTGTGGGATAGACATTGGCTGGGAAGAACTCCCTGGCTCTTCTTATAGTGCCATGGGATCTTTTACATCCACCCAAAAGGTCAGAAAGGCCTCGGTTTAACCTCTCGTCTAAAAGATGGTAGAGCGCATCAACCTAGTTCAACATCGTTTCCTACACTTTAAGCATCAACTTCCTACATGACCATAAATAATGCAGATGTCTCTCACTTTACACCCACTCTTAGCTGAGATATGGCTAAGTTCTAAATGGGATGGTGCCTTTACAGACAAGAGCATTTGGGGCCACTACACATATATCTGTCGATTTAAATATTACCTATATTAAAAGACCCTGTACCATGCATGCACTTCTACAAGTGTTACAATTACTTCCTGTAACCTTTTCCCACTCACACGTTCAGGTAACACACCATGAGCAGTTCCACAGGAGATCTGCTGCTATGTGTCGAAGATATCCGTCATATTCCAAATGTCTCACTTTATTTGCAAACTTAACAAATCAAGGGCCAGGCTGTCCCCAAAGCCTCTCACCTGCCCGATTGCCACCCAGAAACACCGCTAAGGTTCAGCAATTAACTCCGGCAAAAATTTCCATTTCCAAAAATTTCCAAAATTTCCATGGCACCTCGGCGAGAAAATGGATCTTGCACTAAGATTCTCGGCGGTTTAAGCTGAAACTAGGGAAAACGGGCAGTTCTTACCTGAATGGACGGTAAGGACTTAAAATTTAGTCCGAGGCTGTGGTTGGGCCTAGGAAGGGGAGGCGGGGTGGAACTCGAAAAATATTTTTTCACTTAAAAAAAAGTTTAAAAACATTCTCAAGATAGTTTTAACGGTAATTGCCGTTTTAGAATTTAAATAATAACAATAAACTTATCTTTCTTTGCCGGGTACTCATCTACCATCCTGTTTCAGCTAGCTTCGCGTGGGCGGTTTCCTTGGCGATCTGTACGGGCTCCCGTTGAGGCCAAACTTCGATCCTGGCGATGTTCTCGGTGGTGAACGCAGGGGCAGGTGGGTGGTTTGCTGCCCGCCGGTCTTTTCAAAATGTGGGCGGTTCGATTTAAAAATTAAAGGGGGCGGTTTCTCTTCCAAAAACAGATGTACCGCCGAGAAAAGCGCCGAAAATCAAGGTGACAGTCTCTCCCCCAGTAGTCTTAAATAAAAAAGTATACAGCAAGCCCCAGTCTTCTGACCTTGGGATAACCTCCTAAATGTCGTAGAGGTAACAGATAGAGCAGCCAAGCAGATGCCAATCTAGCAAAACTTCGCCCTCCAAAAATCAATAATTGGCCTCTAGATGAACTCAACAACAACTTGTATTTATATAGCGCCTTTAACGTAGTAAAATGTCCCAAGGCGCTTCACAGGAGTTTTACAAGACAGAAAGAGTCAATACCAAGCCACACAAGGAGAAATTAGCACAGATAACCAAAAGCTTGGTCAAAGAGGTCGGTTTTAAGGAGCATCTTGAAGGAGGAAAGAGAGGTAAAGTGGCGGAGAGGTTTAGGCAGCGAGTTCCAGAGCTTAGGGCCCAGGCAGCTGAAGGCACGGCCAGCGATGGTTGAGCGATTATAATCAGGTCCTATTTACAGCACTCCGCACAAGGAGCACCCCGAGTGTGGACAGACTAAAGAGCAAGTTATTATTTAAATGGAGAAAGATTGCAAAGTGCCGCAGTACAGCGGGACCTGGGGGTACTTGTGCATGAAACACAAAAGGATAGTATGCAGGTACAGCAGGTAATCTGGAAGGCCAATGGTATCTTGGCCTTTACTGCAAAGGGGCTGGAATATAAAAGCAGGGAAGTCTTGCTACAGTTATACAGGGCATTGGTGAGGTCACACCTGGAATACTGTGTGCAGTTTTGGTTTCCATATTTACAAAATGATATACTTGCTTTGGAGGCAGTTCAGAGAAGGCTCACTAGGTTGATTCCGGGGATGAAGGGGTTGACTTATGAGGAAAGGTTGGGTAGGTTGGGCCTCTACTCATTGGAATTCAGAAGAATGAGAGGTGATCTTATTGAAACGTATAAGATTATGAGGGGGCTTAACAAGGTGGATGCAGGAAGGATGTTTCCACTGATAGGGGAGACTAGAACTAAAGGGCACGATCTTAGAATAAGGGGCTGCTGATTTAAAATGGAAATGAGGAGGAATTTCTTTTCTCAGAGAGTTGTAAATCTGTTGAATTCGCTGCCTCAGAGAGCTGTGGAAGCTGGGACATTAAATAAATTTAAGACAGAAATAAACAGCTTCTTAAACAATAAAGGGATAAGGGTTTATGGGGAGCGGGCGGGGAAGTGGAGCTGAGTCCATGATCAGATCAGCCATGATCTTATTGAATGGCGGAGCAGGCTCGAGGGGCCGTATGGCCTACTCCTGCTCCTAGTTCTTATGTTCTTATGTAAGGAAGCTGAACTTTGCGAACATGCTTCAGACCAGACACCATCCATGAGCAATGTCACAGGAGATCAACTCGTATGTAAACAAGAGTCCTGAACATCGCACATTAAATCTGCAAGGTGGCAGATTACGTCAGGATTTATTTTTAAACGACATGCTTTTCGCATTGGCTCAAATAAGCAACTCTGTCATGTTGATTTGCTGATATATACACCAACAAAGATCCCACAGGAAAGCAATCACCTGAAATGAAATATGTCTCTACAATTAGTTTTGCCAAGGTGGTCCTGAGCATATTTTTATTTCTAACCCAGATGAATCATAAGGAAAGTTTCTATAATTCCACCTAACTGCATGAAAGTTACCCATAGGTTTGCCTCTATTTCTTAGCACAGACCGACCTGTGTCTCGAGCCCGTGATTCACTTTTCCAGTTTGCTTACAGCACCCTCTCTTCCTCTGGCCTTTCTCACCTGCTTCTTTACAATCAAGCACCTTCCATACATCTATATTCGTGTTTTATTAAAAGAAAAAAAAATGTCCCTTGCCTCCTTTTACTGGTCTTACCCAGTGACCTTTCCCTTCCCTGCCCAAATTTCCCAATTTTTATCCTGCCGCTCAAGTTCAGCCTGACTGAACCTGACTTCCGTACACGTGTGCTCACCCACTCCTCTTCTTTCAATCTGCGAGCAACCCCACAGGAGACCGACTATATGCACGACTCATAGGATTCATAGAGTCAAAGGGTCTTACAACACAGAAAAAGGCCATTTGGCCTGTCGAGCATGTGCCGGCTCATTGAGAGAGCAGTTGTGCTCAGTCCATAGCCCTGCAAGTTCCTCATCCTCGAGTACATGTCCAACTCCCTTTCAAAATTATTGATCGAATCAGCTTCCACCACCCTTTCAGGCAGAGTGTTCCAGATCCTGACAACTGTGCGTGAAAACATTTCTCCTCCTCTCCCTTCTAGATCTGCTGCCAATGATTTTGAGTCGATGACCTCTGGTTATTGCTCTCGCCAGAGGGAATATTTTTTCCCCATTTACTCGCATCATCTTGAAAACCTATTCGGGTCACCTCTCTCAACCTTTTCTGTTTCAAGGAGATCAGTCCCAATGCTTCCAACCTCGCCTCATAACTGAAGTAATTACAGTAATGACATACTGCACAACCCCACGGGAGATGGGCTATATGTATTGCATACATGTCACTCCGTGAATTTATCAGCTGTAGTGTATTTATTTAGGGAACTCAGAAGAAATGTCTTTACCCAGAGAGTGGTGAGAATGTGGAACTCGCTGCCACAGGGAGTGGTTGAGGCGAATAGTATCGATGCATTTAAGGGGAGGCTAGACGAGCATATGGGGGAGAAGGGAATAGAGGGTTATGCTGATGGATTTAGATGAGGAAAGACGGGAGGAGGCACGAGTGGAGCATAAACGCATGGACTGGTTGGGCCGAATGGCCTGTTTCTGTGCCATATATCCTGTGTAATCCGATGTAATTATGACAGCACAAATGGTGCAATCACAGCGAAGCAGAATGTTCCCCCAAAAAACTCCTAACACTTTCTTCAATTACAGCAATCACCAGCAACAGTGGATAAATATTTTTACAAAGAAAATTCTTTATTAAACATTTGTAACCTATATTTTTCACTTAAAATGGCACCCACGTGTTTGCAAGCAGTATGAAAAAGACACACAACAGGGTGTGGGTTGAGGCACCTCATGAGTCAGGCTGAGAACTCACTTGTGGCTTCGGAACTCATGAGTAAATCAGGCCGGATGCCACCCTACCTCAATCCCCCGCCTCTCCCTCTCATCTATCCTGCATGCACTACAAATATTCCATATTGGCTTTTTATTCTCTATCATTAAATCTCACAGTTCTACCACCTAGAAGACCCGACCCTTTCTTCTTTCTGGCCAGGCAACTGGGCCGTCTGGGACACAGTGTTCCCTGTGGTTGCTGCATGAGGCTGAGTGCCAGCAGGCTGAGTGGCTCGCGGCCTGTAAGCACCATCGGAGCAGGCCGGGGAGCAGAAGGAGCAGGGTGGCGGTGTACCACTCCAGAGAGCAGCACGTGCTGGAGCAGGAGAGCCACGGCAGCGAGGAAGGTGGTCACCAAGATCCAAGTCGGTGATTGGAGCGTGGGCAGGTACAGCAGGAGCGGCGAGGTCGGGGCGAAGGAGCGGCGAGAGATTGTTAGGGGGACGTGATCGGGGCCCAGGAGAGGCGCGAGTTCGGGGCCGAGAAGAGGCGAGGGCCCAGGGGCAGCACGGGCCCAGCCCACACTGCGATATGTGTGTGCACTAGGGTCCGTGCAGCAGAGCAGGTCTCCAGTCGTCTTGGTCAATCCTTGCCACTGGACCAAGACCTCGCTCGGTCAAGCCCGTGTGATGGCTGGTGTGCAACGGCCACCACACGTTAAAAAAATCCACGCACAGGCATCTTCCACCCTTCCAAAATTTAGTTCGGACCTGGAATTTTAGGTCCATCATTGAAACACCTGTGAACTTTTTGACGTGGAAGCAAGTCATCCTCAGCTCGAGGGACTGCCTATGATGAGGATGATGCATGATTAGCCGATGGGTAACTTACCCTTTCTGCCTGGCAAGGCACGGAGAGGCAGCGCTCTTGTACTAATCAATGCTCAGCCTGTCGGTCTTCATCCGTGCCTTTATTTCCAGACTCGACTATTCCAACACACTTCTGTCTGGCCTCCCATCTTCCACCCTCCGTAAACTTAAGCTCATCCAAAACTCTGCTCCCAGTATCCCAACTCGTGCCAAGTTCCCTGTACTCGCTGACCGACATTGGCTTCCGGTCCGACAACGCCTCGATTTCAAAATTCTCATCCTGGTTTTCAAATCCCTCTACAGCCCTCGCCCCTCCCTATCTCTGTAACCTCCTCCAGTCCCACAAGCCTACAAGATGTCTGCGCTCCTCCAATTCTGGTCTCTTGCACAACCCCGATTATAATCGCTCCATCATTATCAGCCGTGTCTTCAGCTGCCGAGTGCCTAGGGTCTGGAATTCCCTCCCTAAACCTTTCCACCTCTCTTTCCTCCTTCAGGACGCTCCTTAAAACCTACCTCTTTGACCAAGCTTGTGGTCGCTTGCCCTAATAGCCCCTTATGTGGCTCAGTGTCAAATTTTGTTTGATAACACTCCTGTGAAGCGGCTTGGGACGTTTTAAGGGGCTATATAAATGCAAGTCGTTGTTGTTGCCAAGGACCAGAGAGACTCTCTAACTGAAGGAAATGGGAGCTCTGTAACACACCAAAAGGTTACATTTTGAACTTTGACCCTGATGTTGGGGGTTCCATCACTAGAATTGCTGAAATGCGCTCATTCTTTTCATACATTCACTGTTCTACTAACCACCACCACTCACAGCCTTGAACTCAGGGGCCGGATTAACCCATGGGCTCATATTTTTTTAGGCCCTCAACTTTAGGCCCTAATTTTTATATCATTAATCCTAAATCTTTGTCACAAGGTTGGTTAAGCAATATCATATATAACTGCTTAATTGTATCTTCAGAGGTGCAAAATATTGCATCCTTATGGCCCAAAGTGTGTATAAAGTTCTGTGACAATCTTAAAACATATATAAATATCCTAATAAAATTCACCCAGAGAGTTATGTACGCTGTTCATAGGCTGCACAGCAGGAGGGACGAAGGAGCGGCAAGTGTTTGTAGATGGAAGTGACCGGGGCCCAGGAGAGGCGTGAGTTCAGGGCCCAGAAGAGTCAAGGGCCCAGGGGCAGCACGGACCAGCCCATACTGCGCTAGGTCCGTGCAGCAGAGCAGGTCTCCAGTCGTCTTGGTTAACCCTTGCCACTGGACCAAGACCTAGCTCTGTCAAGCCCGTGTGGTGGCTGGTGTGCAACGGTCACCCCACGTTAAAGAAAATCCACGCACAGGCATCTTCCACCCTTCAATATGTAGTTGGCGACCTGGAATATTTGTTCGGGATCTGGAACATTGAAACACCTGTGAACTCATCCCTTTTTGGCATGGAAGCAAGATATCCTCGCTTCGAGGGACTGCCTATGATGATGATGTTCATAGGATAAATGCACAGCAAGAAACCAGTCTTTGTTGGAAGAGACGTATTCAGAGAACATTTTGTTTGATATTGCAGTTTAAGCAAGGAAGAAACCAACCTCTGCTTGAACTGTATACTGTTTTTGATGGTTTTTTTTTTAATGTATATAGCTTTGATTTTTATAATTTATTTGCCACAGTCAAGGCCAGGAACTTACCAGTCTTTGTTTGAAAATAAGTATTCAGAGCAATTCTTGTTTTATATCACAGTTTAAAGCCAGGAAAAAACCATTCTCGGTTTGAATTGTATGCTGTTTTTTTAATGTACGTAGCTTTAATTTTTATTCGTTGTTAAATTTGGATAAATATACAATTATATTTGTTTTATGATTTTATGAATTGCATGCAATATATCGTACATATATAAGCCTTTCCCTCCTATTAGCCTTAGGCCCCTCACAGCCTTAATCCGGCTCTGCTTGTACTGTCTTATTTCTGATATCAATGTAATAAAAATCATCAAAGCCACTGATTTATGGTTTACGCAGAACAAATAGACAAACCTGCAGAATTCAAACCCCGAAAGACTGGTGAAAATTAGGGGGCACAGTCTCAGGATAAGGGGTCGGCCATTTAGGACTGAGATGAGGAGGAATTTCTTCACTCAGAGGGTGGTGAATCTTTGGAATTCTCTGCCCCAGAGGGCTGTGGATGCTGAGTCTCTGAATATATTCAAGGCTGAGATCGATAGATTGTTGGACTCGAGGGGAATCGAGGGATATGGGGATCGGGCAGGGAAGTGGAGTTGAGGTAGAAGATCAGCCGTGATCTTATTGAATGGCGAGCAGGCTTGAGGGGCCGAATGGCTGACTCCTGCTCCTAATTCTTTTGTTCTTACAAAAATTCCACATAATAAAATTGTAATTTAACTTATTCACTCACCAGAAATCAGTGGCCCTGAACATCTCCTTTCACTAACTTATTTGCACCTCTTCACTCATCATCCACCCGCTGCTCACACACACAGACACAGACAGACATACACACACACGCACCCGCGCACAGACACATAGACACGCGCACAGACACACACACACACAGACACACACACATGCGCACACTCACGCACAGAGACACACAAACACGCACACACACAGACCGTCACACAAACGCGCACACACACAGACACACACCCGCACACAAACACGCACACTCACGCACAGACACACAAACACGCACACACACACACAGACCATCACACAAAAGCGCACACACACAGATAGACACACACTCACGCACAGACAGACACACAAACACGCACACACACAGACACACACTCACACACAGACAGACACACAAACACGCACACAAACACACACAGACAGACACACAAACACATGCGCGCACACACACACACACACACACATACAAAAATCCTAAAGGATCATTAAGGAGATCATTTTACCCTAACCCGCCAACAGGATCGAGGCGGGATCAATTCGAGCGCCCGTTTTACACCAAGCCCAATTCCACGCTCCACTGAAGTCAACCGAACGAGGGGCGTCAAATGGCCGACCGACTCGAACCTGCTCCCGACACCCCGCCCCCCCCGCCCCACCAAGTATCTCCAATGGGAAAACGTCTTTTAAACTGAAATCCGCAGAGACATTTTTCACACTTTATCTGTTCTGAAATTCAGCACACAATTAAAAGTTTGACACCTCAATTTCACCCCCGCAAGCTGTGATTCGAGCATAGACCCATTTCAGAAAATGGGGCGGTGAATGGGTATGAAATAAAATTCACACCTTCCGTCAAAGGATGGGCAACAAACTTTATCAACAAGTCATACCCAGATGAACTAAGAGTCCTTGTTACTTTTCTACTGAAGGCAGACTCATATGGTGGCCCAGATCCATAGGATACTGGTATCTCTCCAGCACCTAGATAGTGACCTCGGCAGCAAATGTCAGAAGGCTATTCAACCAGGAGGAGCCTCTCAATGAAGCCTGATCTTGTCCCTACCCAAAGTACTCTTCAGCCGCAGTTAGTGATCCGGAGTGGGAACCATGGTGGATTTGGCCCCTCCCCAGCACAAGGATGCTGAAGTTAATTTTAATGTCTTCCCCACCACTCCCCCCACTCACCCAACTGAGATGCTCTAACTCAGGTCGAACCCGAGGTCTTTCTGGATGGAATGGCTGGCCAGCAGACCACACAGCTCAATGTCTCCATACGTGGAGAAACCATTTTTTTTTTATCTTCTTGCAATCCCACAGGACAATTCGAGACAAGGAACACCATTTGGCCCATCTTTATTCATCCATCCAGAAAGACCCTGCACTCACCCCACTGCAGCATCGAATGGATTCTTCAATTATTCCAGCGTTTTCACCTCCACTACTCTATTATTGTAATAAGAAGAAAGCATGTCCTAACTCGCACCAAGTCCCGCTCACCCATCACCCGCTGTGCTCGCTGACCTACATTGGCTCCCGGTTAAGCAACGCCTCGATTTCAAAATGCTCATGCTTGTTTTCAAATCCCTCCATGGCCTTGCCCCCTCCCTAGCTCTGTAATCTCCTCCAGCCCCACAACACCCCTGAGATGTCTGCGCTCCTCTAATTCTGCCCTCTTGAGCAACCCTGATTTTAATCGCTCAACCATTGGCCCTAAGCTCGGGAACTCCCTTCCTAAAGCTCTCCAGCTCTCTTTCCTCCTTCAAGACGCTCCTTAAAATCTACCATTTTGACAAAGCTTTTCTTCACCTGTCGCAATTTTTCCTTATGTGGCTCGGTGTCAAATTTTTTTATCTCAGAATTCTTCTGTGAAGCGCTGTGGGACTTTGCACTACTTTAAAAGCGCTATATAAATATAAGTTGTTGTTGCTGTTTAAACAATGTATTAATTACATTAAAAAAATTTGGGAAGAGGAAAGACCATTATAGATCAACTCTACATAATTGATTTCTCACCGTATCACTCAATCCCTTCAGTCCCCAGACACACATCTAATTGCCTCTTGAACCCACTTCAACTGCCTTCTGTCCTGGCACCTATATTGTTCAACGTTTACACCAGTAATCTGCCCGAAACAAAGTCCTGCAAGCTCGTATACGTTGATGACATCGCCTTGGCCAGGCAAAACATGAATCTGTCTGTCACCGAGGAGACCCTGACCAGTGATTTACAGAGGACGGAGGCCTACTTCCGCCGATGGCAACTCCGGCCAAACCCGCTAAAGACCGTCACCTCGACATTCCACCTCAACACCCAGTGAGCAAACCAAGCTTTGAAAGTCTCCTTTTGCAGCGCAGAGGTAAACCACGCCAAAAAAAACCTTCTATTTAGGAGTCACGCTTGATCGCACTCCGTCATATAGACAGCATCTCCAGAACCTTGGGAAGAAACTGAACAGTAGGGTCAACTTGATCCAGAAACTGGCCGGATCCACATGGGGAACAGACGCTCAAACCCTCCGTACGGCAGCACTCGCCCCGGTGTACTCTACAGCGGAGTACTGCTCTCCGGCGTAGCTATAAAGTCCGCATGGCAAATCCATTGATGTCCAGCTGAATTCTACTATGAGAATTATCACCGATACGCTTTTATTGACACCAACACCTTGGCTCCCCGTGCTTGCAAACATCACGAATCTGCAGTCTCCAGAGAATACAACCGCTACACCAGCAAAGACATGCTGATCCAGGCCAGCTTGAACAACCTACCACCAACCCGTCTCAAATCTAGACGACCATTTTGGACAGTCGCAGAAGCCCTTCAGCGATCTCCCCTCAGCCTTGATGACCGATGGCGAAATGCTTGGAAAAACTGCGACACACGGAATGGATTCCTTATAGAGGACCCCACAGTACAACCTGAAGGATCAAACCTTCCTCGCAAACAATGGACAACCATCAACCGCCTCAAACCTGTCATGGTCGACACTGCCAGCTTCTCCATTGGTAGAAGATTAAAGCATCCCCATCGTGCGATTGTGGAGCTCCTAATCAGACCCTGGAGCACATCACTGAGCACTGCCCTCAGAGGGAATTCACAGGCAGCCTGTGGGATATCCACGCGGTTATACTGGAAGCTTTGGCCTGGATCTCCAACTTCGATATTGACATTTGATTTGCTACTGCCATACGGAAGAAGTAGAAGCCTTCCCTGGTAATTTATTCCACTGGTCTATTACTCTGTGGGTTAAACCCTTCCCACTGACTTCCTCTCTTATTCCAACATTGCTTTCCTCTTTCCTGCAGCCAGGCACTGCGTGTTGGGAGCTTTGTGTCGAATCCTTTGAAAATGTTCCGAAACATGAGAGCAACTGGGTCATCCGGCTGATAGTTACTAAGCAACATTCTGTAATTATCTCAATCGCTCAGTATTTTAAGACAGAGGTTGGTCTTTGCGTAAGTCTGGTTTAAAAATGCAGAGGTCCTCTCTCATTTCTCTCCCTCCTTCTTTTCCAAAGTTCCTGCTCCAACAACCAAAGACTCAGGCATCCATCCTTGCACCAGCAATGGTTCCTTTTTTTATTATTTATTCATTCACAGGATGTGGGCGTCGCCGGTAAGGCCGGCATTTATTGCCCGTCCTTAATTGCCCCTCGAGAAGGTGGTGGTGAGCCGCCTTGTGCAACCGAGTGGCTCACTAGGCTATTTCAGAGGGGCAGTTAAGGGTTAACCACACATTGCTGTGGGTCTGGAGTCATATATAGGCCAGAGCGGGTAGGGCCAGCAGATTTCCTTCCCTGAAGGACATCAGGGAACCAGGTGGATTGTTACAACAATCCAGTAGTTCTATTACTGTTCAGCCTAGACATAACCACTATGCTACCGTACCCTTTTGGGCCATGGTGACCTCAGTTCTAGGCAGGTTCTCGGCCAGTGGTGGTGGGGTAGGGTGGGAGGGGGGGGGGGGGCGGACAGGGGGTAGGGCGGAGGGAAGGGAGTCAGAAAAAGCAACAGACAATGCACTCGAACAACAACACTGAGGGCAACATCTCCCGATTCCTGTGTTAGTTTCTATTTGCTCCCCTCATTGGCCCACTCTGCTTATTACAAGTTCTGATCATGGCACAGCTCTGAAGCTGCGTTTAGTCATTGCTCCAGTTACTTATAATGAGCAGCTCATTAATTTCAGAAAGAATAAGGGACCAATTTAGAGGCGTCTACCATCTCAGAGGCATGTTACTTTAACCCAAATACAATTCTGGTTCTGATAAAAGTGTCCATTCCACGATCAATTTTTAATGATAAGTTGGCCTGAATATTAAAAAGAAAAAAAACTTTCATGATCCCCGCATGTCTCAAAGTGCTTTACAACCAATGAAGTACTTCTTGGAGTGTAGTCACTGTTGTAATGTAGGAAATGCAATAGCCAACTTGCACACAGCAAACTCCCACAAACAGCAATGTGAAAATGAGCAGATAATCTGTTTTTGTTATGTTGGTTGAAGGATAAATATTGACCAGGACACCAGGGATAACTCCCTTGCTCTTCTTCGAAATAGTGCCATGGGATCTCTTACATCCACCTGTGAGGCAGACGGGGCCTCAGTTTAACATCTCATCCGAAAGACAGCACCTCCGACAGTGCAGCACTCCCTCAGCACTGCACTGGAGTGTCAGCCTAGATTTTTATGCTCAAGTCCCTGGAGTGGGACTTGAACCCACAACCTTCTGACTCAGAGGCGAGGGTGCTGCCCACTGAGCCACAGCTGACACAGTAATTGAAAAGTCTACAGCCAGTAATTAAGCTAAACCACAGGCAATCTGTTGGGAGTGGGGCAGGGAACTTTATACATCAGGATATGTATGTGCTAAACTTGGTGATCCAACACTCGACAAGTACCACTAACTCAATACTCGCATCTTCAAATAGATTCTGATGACCTACAAAATAGCACTGCAGATGCATCCAGAGATTCAGACTGATGGAAACACCAATATTTTGTTTGGCATATTAAACACTAATGTTCTTTTAAGGAAGGAAACCTGCCGCCCTTACCCGGTCTGGCCTGTGTGTGACTCCAACCCCCCCGCCCGCTCCCCATAACCCCTTATTCCCTTATCGGTTAAGAAGCTGTCTATCTCTGTCTTAAATTTATTCAATGTCCCAGCTTCCACAGCTCGCGGAGACAGCGAATTCCACAGATCCACAACCCCCTGAGAGAAGAAATTCCTCCTCATCTCAGTTTTAAATGGGGCGGCCCCTTATTCTAAGATCATGCCCCCTAGTTCTAGTCTCCCCCATCAGTGGAAACATCCTCTCTGCATCCACCCCGTCAAGCCCCCTCCTAATCTTATATGTTTCGATAAGATCATCTCTCATTCTTCTGAATTCCGACGAGTAAGGGCAGGGACATCTTCACCATTCATTAACCCCGTCTGCAGCAGACGGGTGTAAGCACCAGGCGATGGTGCCCTTTGGAGTATAGCACAGGGGTCTGTGCCTGTGAAGGCCCGAGTTCCAAATCACAGCCGCGGCATTTTGCTGTGCGCCGCGCCGTGCACCCCCTCCAGGAAACTTCCACGTGCCTTCCGGCGGTCAGCATGGGTTGAGGCCCGGGAGTGACCTCACCATCTAACCCTCAGCTGCAGATATCGGAGGGACGAGAGGGCTCGACGGAGAGGAAGGGGGGGCGGCGGGGGGAATAAATCACTAAAATAAAATAAAAACACCATCCCACGAGAAAAAAGCACAAGCCAGTAACTCTGCTTAGCTATAGCCTATTTTTTTTTTTTAATTACAAACCTACCCTTTGGCGACTCAGTTCTTTGTCTTTTGATTTCCGGACACTCACTATTGGTGATTGGTGAACATACTCTTCGCTTTCCTAAAATTTCATCTGTGGAAACAAAAAAAGAGACCAAAAGAATGTCCATTATACTTAATCTTAGACCGTCTGCACATCATTTAATTTGAAATGGACTTTGTCGCTTTGCAATGTTTACCCGTCAATACTGCGAAAATTAATGACTCAGTCGCCTGTCTAACTGCATTTTATTCCTCTCTTTCTGCACCATCATTTTCCTGCTGTTGTAAATTTGGGATTTTTTTTCCCCTTCCTTCCTTCTCTCAGCTAATTAATCTCTGTGCCCTCGCTAGAGATCTCTAAATCACAGAGGCTGACAGGAACTGAAGCTCACACCAAAACTGACCTTGTTTGCTATTTGTCTGAAAGAAATACTCCTATCAGACTGAGCAAAATGCACGCAGGACGTGGGCAATAGTCAATCGGCACAAATGACCCTTATTTGCATAAATCACGCTGCCAATTTTACCTGTGCGTTCTCAAGATTGGTTTTAAAAAAGCTTCCTCACTTATTTCCGTCCTTTAATCTGCTGCCTGTCCCTCTCCCTCATTCTGTTTGGATCTTCTCTCCTGGTTCTAAAGCCCTTGTGAGTCCTCTTTTTTTTCTAAGTTCCACCCTCTCCTTCCCCTTAAACCCCAAGATCCTCACTTTCCTCACGCAGGATTATGTGGCAATGGATAATCTTCGCATCCGCGGCACTCTCTCTCTCTCTCTCTCTCTCAATGCCGAGGCCAGCGTCTAATATACAATTACAGCGTACACTGAACAGATTTAAAATCAATATGCCCCTAATATCGCTGGTGAGACTGAGAGCATGATGTTGCATACGAACAGGAAGCAGCAGAGTGTGCGCGTTTCAAACAACAAATTTTCAGCTGTCAGGTGCTTATTAACCACCAAACTGAGGAGACAGACACATGCGGCAGCATTCATTCCTTCTGACTGATGAATTCAGAATGCTGCGGATCACCTATTAAATCCGCACCAGCCCTCCTTGCTGGCCTTCAAAGTTAAGTGTTACAACCACTAAAAAAAACCGGCACAGCAGCTTCGATCGCTGGCTCATGCTGACTTAGCCGTGAGCAGCTCAGTCGGCGGCATTGTAATTGTCCTCGAGCACTCCTGGGCTGGGGTTGGTGGTGAGCTGGGGGGGTGCGGAGGAATGGTGGAAAGGGAGAAATAAAAAGCTGCCAGGTCTCCCCACTCCCAATTGCAATCCATTAACCTTGTTGCTGGAAGGTGCATCCGCTCGGGGGCGAGGGCAGGATTGGACCCGGCCGCGATGCCACACGTGGTCGAATAGCCTGCCAACACTCACCGCCTTTGCCCGCACGTGGCAGCCAGCCGCTTGGGTGAGGCATCAAAGAACCAAAGCCACACAATTCTGAGAACGATGAAGATACACCCAGGAAATGCAGTGCACACTGGACAAACACTCACATTCTTATCTCGAAACCAGGAAAGAGAGAAGCTTGGCAGACAAATAGGTACACACACACCCACAAGCTCGCACACATACATGCACAAACATGTAAGCACACGCACAAACACGTACACATGCATGCACACACATGCACAAACACAAACGCGCACACACATGCTCACGCAAACATGCACACACACACACAATCACACACGATATGAAGGGCGACGGCTTCAATCATAAAAGTATATTTCCTCTCTCCAACATCTTGTGCCAATCTGAGAGATTTGAAATCCCAAGCACCCAGTAACCTCTAAAAATTGAAGGGAAATTATTTCTGAAATAAAATGCGATTAACATTTGCACAACACGAGATCAGGACTAAAGGACTGCGGCAATATGGAGAAAGGACAATGCACTTTAATATGATCTGAAATACAAGATTAGCAAAGTGGCAAGAAAATGGACGTAACATCATTACAAGCCACATACTTACAGGCTCAATTTAGTTACAGTTTTCCGACAATTTAGAAAATGAAAACATGACTTTCAAGGACTGGAGCTAGCCTTCGAATACAATTCCAAATTTGAGCAGACGTTTACGCTCGCATAAACATTTAAGAGATGTGCAGCGAAAAATTGTTCTTCCTCTTGCAAAAAAAAAATCGCTTCGAGAAAGCTGCTGATTGCAGTGCGGACTGGCACGGGAAAGGTTGTTGTACCTTCAAATGTTGTCTATGCAAGGGACTGACAGAATAGTGGAGAGGGCTTTACCCAAACCACAGTCTCCTGCCTCTTCAGCTCTCAGAACATGCTCCTGTTCGAACTATAATTTATATTTACTAGAAGTACACAGAGATGATGGTAAATTGCCCACCTCATACATTGACTCATAGATTTAAAATTCATACCAAGCCACACAGATTTGGTATTAAATTTAAATGTTTAAAAGCAATAAACTCGTACTCATTTTGCATTGTAAATCAGTATTTTGAACAATTTTTTACTAATCGTGCAACGTTTAGGTCTTTTGAGCTCACCTACTGTTTTATGTCCTTTATTTGGTGTCAACCAGTGGCTCAGTGGGCAGCACCCTCACCTCTGAGTCAGCAGGTTGTGGGTTCAAGTCCCACTCCAGGGGTTCGAGTACATAAATCTAGGCTGACACCCCCAGTCCAGTGCAGTGCTGAGGGAGTGCTGCACTGTCGGAGGTGCTGTCTTTCAGATGAGATGTTAAATCGAGGCCCTGTCTGCTCTCTCAGGTGGATGTCAAAGATTCCATGGCACTATTTCGAAAAAGAGCAGGGGAGTTATCCCCAGAGTCCTGGCCAATATGTATCCCTCAAACAACATCATTAAAAGAGATTATCTGGTCATTATCACATTGTTTGTGGGAGCTTGCTGTGTGCAAACTGTTTGCCGCGTTTCCTACATTACAACAGTGACTACACTCCAACAAAAGTACTTCATTGGCTGTGAAGCCCTTTTATGAGACATCCCGTGGCCGTGAAAGGCGCTATATAAATCTAAGTCTTTCTTTCTCATTTAGAAATTATACGTATTCCCAGAAAGGGGACTGGGTTACCCATCAACCTTGTTGCCCAGGTTGCAGGGAATTAATGCCTGCTCTCTTGGATAGGCCCTGTCATCATCATCATAGGCAGTCCCTCGAAATGTTTCAGGTGTTTCAATGAAGGACCCAATATTCCAGGTCCTGAACTACATCTTGAAGATGCCCTGTGCGTGGATTTTTTTAACGTAGGGTGACCGTTGCACACCAGCCACCACATGGGTTGACAGAGCTAGGTCTTGGTCCAGTGGCAAGGATTAACCAAGACGACTGGAGACCAGCTCTGCTGCAGGGACCTAGCGCGCGCGCATATCGCAGTGAGGGCTGGGCCCGTGCTGCCCCTGGGCCCTCGCCTCTTCTGGACCCCGAACTCGCGCCTCTTCCTGGGCCCCGATCACATCCCTCTACGAACTCTCGCCGCTCCTTCGCCCCAACCTCGCCGCTCCTGCTGTACCTGCCCGTACTGTAGTCAGCCGTCGCCCTCCTGCAGCAGCACGCGCTGCTCCCTGCAGTGGCATGCCGCCACACGCTACTCCCTCTAATGGCCCCGGCCTGCTGAGGGTCTTGCAGGCAGGGACCGGGCCCTGTGCAGCAATGACTTTGGACGGATCCAAATGAGAACGGCCACAGGACACAAAAACGGCTCGAGTTCAGAAGTGTTGCTTTATTGGCTCTCCTGCTTTTAATCAGAAAGCCAATATAAGAATGGTTTATGCAGCAAGTGGTAAAGTTCACAACGACACGGTGAGGGGAGCACTCTGCTGAGATTGGGAGGAGGGTCCCATTGTCTCGGCCTTTACCAACGTAGAGTTAGGGTTAGGGTCAGCATTGGTAAGTGTTGGTGGTCCCCTCCTATGTCTGTATTCTCACTGCCAGTTATTTTGTTTCTCTGGTGCCTGCCATTTCTGTCTGGCTCGCGCCTTCTCCTGCTTTTTGTCCTTTTTCACTTACCTATATCCTTTTTTTGGGGTTGTTTTTCTTATGCCCAGCAGCGGGGTTAACACCGGTCCCGATCAAACTGTGACATCCGAGGGGCTCAATTTTCCCCAAAGCATTTTTTTGACGTACTTGAAGAGTTACGCCCGACTTTTTGAGGCCCAAGTATGCCCCCCTCCAAAAAAAAAAGTGTTGTAAGTTTCCCCGTTGGATCTCTTCATTCTGGCGTCTCTCTCTTGGACCGAGGATCGGAACCGACTGAACCGGGGACCGAATATCGGACCAGACAGCCTTCCTGTGCGTGTGGGGAGCGGACAGCCTTCGGGCGGGGTTGGAGGTAAGTTGCTGCTATGTGTTTTTCAACTCTTTCAGTGTGTCCGGGCATCTGCTGCGCCGATTTCCTTAACTCGAGGGAAGGTTTTTCACGACAGGCCACATGCGCTGGCCTAATCAGAACTGGAGTAACTCTCAGCCGGCCAAACTTCCCTAAATGGCCAGAAGTGGAGGAGGTGGCTGGTTACGCCCCCTCGGGCTGAAAAAAAAACTGACCTAAAAAATTCGTAACTAACAGCGGTACACTGGTCCAAATTGATTGGGGAAACTGGGGATCTTTAAGTTAGGCCAGAAAGAGCAGCCTGCTCCAAAAATACACGGCGCAAATACTGGGGAAAATTGAGCCCGAGATTGCTGGCTCTGTGGCTGCAGTTTATCGGAGCGTTGTGGGTTGGATTCACCATTGGGGTTTGCAGCCTATGTTGGATTCTTAAAGAGGGCAGATCTGATCTCGTCAAAAGTTGAAGGTTGCCTCTTGCCCCTTTCACTGACATCCCTCCATGTTGATTGCCAGAAAAAAAATTCCCAAACCGAGCACTGTTATTGCCAATGTGATGCCCTGAAACGAATGACTCGCCTTCAAAATGCCATCAATTGAGGCAAACTTACTGAAATACAGTCTTTAAAAATTCAAAACATGAAGCATAAACCTTTTTGTTTTGGACTAAAATGATGCCACCCCCCCCGAACCCCCCACCGCCTAGCTTATTAAACAGCTCAATACCTCATAAATTGAACACTTCTCGCAGCAAGCAGCAGATGAGTGGAACAATCCATTCACAGCAAGGAATCTCATTCCAAAGGGTCAGTAAAACAAAGATTTTTTTTCATGATTCTAATGCGCTTTTATTAAGAAACCCGTTAGCTGTCAACTAACATTTTTCCGTCAGTCATTTAATTTAAGGATTTGGATGAGACATTAAACCGAGGCCCGTCTGCCCTCTCTCAAGTGGACCTAAAAAGATCCTCTGGCACTATTCCGAAGAAGAGCAGGGGAGTTTTTCCCGGTGCCCTGGGGCCAGTATCTATCCCTCAATCAGCATCATTAAAACAGATTATCTGGTCATGATCTCATTGCTGTTTGTGGGAGCTTGCTGTGCACAGGTTGTCTGTCACGTTTCCCACATTACAGCAGTGACTACACTTCAAACAATGTAAGTAATTGGCAGTAAAGCACTTTGAGACGGCCCGAGGTCGTGAAAGGTGCTATATAAATGCAAGTCTTTCATTCTCTTCCTTTATTCTTAGAAAATTCTTTTTAAACAAATAAACTATTTGGCTTGGGTAGCAACACCTCAAAACCCCTCCTCCCCTCTCCCAACGAGTCCGCAAGTCTCCCTGTCTAGGGTTGACCCCAGCCTCAGCATTGGACACTGCTCACCCAAACGTATAGTACTGTATATAATTGTGTATGACCGTCACTGTATTTACCGGCTAGTGTTGTGAAACATGTACTCTGCATGGAGCCATATCCTAAGAATATGGACAAAATAAATAAGGCGGGGAAAAAAGGCTCAATTTTGAGAGTAGAATTATGATCCAAAGATTTGTTTTCCCTGCTATATTCAGAGACCGATTAACAGCAACGTTTTTTCAATTTACAGTGGAATCTCCATTACCCAACTTCTCAATTGCCAAAATAATCACAGGAAGAGGTTTCCGTGAGACCGAGGCATTATGCTGTAATTTCTCTCATTTATAGCTAATATCCTTTCCTTCGTGAATAAAACAATGCCACATTCCGTTTGTTACTTGCACTGTACGTGTCTCCATTCCCATACTCAGGCTATTGCTGCACACAGGTGCCGGTCCTGCACTTGGAGGCCTCACGATTATCCGCCATTTTCTTTAATCCACCTTAGGGGCCGCAAGGGAGAAAGGGTGTCAGGTGGGGAGGTCTGTTCCATTGGGAAGGGAGGCCCCACTGTCTATTCGAATAAACGTCAATTTGTGTTGCGGCGTCCCTTACAGAATCCCTACGCTAACTTTAAACAACTCAAGTGTCTGAATTACGCTCGCAAAATTTCACTTCAAACTTGATGTTTCTGTGTCCGCCCCCGAAAGTGAACTATTCCACGTGTGACATCAGAAGCTGAGCTAATTGTTTGAAAGAGCATTAGCGAGAGCGAGGCTCCATCTCTGATGTCAACATAAGAATTAGTAGCAGGAGTCGGCCATACGGCCCCTCGAGCCTGCTCCGCCATTCAATAAGATCATGGCTGATCCGATCATGGACTCAGCTCCACTTCCCCGCCCGCTCCCCATAACCCCTTATCCCCTTATCGTTTAAGAAACTGTCTATCTCTGTCTTAAATTTATTCAATGACCCAGCTTCCATAACTCTCTGAGGCAGCAAATTCCACGGATTTACAACCCTTTGAGAAGAAGTTTCTCCTCATCTCAGTTTTAAATGGGCGGCCCCTTATTCTAAGACTATGCCCCCTAGTTCTAGTCTCCCCCATCAGTGGAAACATCCTCTCTGCATCCACCTTGTCAAGCCCCCCTCATAATCTTATACGTTTCGATAAGATCACCTCTCATTCTTCTGAATTCCAATGAGTAGAGGCCCAACCTACTCAACCTTTCCTCATAAGTCAACCCCCTCATCCCCGGAATCAATCGAGTGTGACAAGAGGAGTCCCCATTTAACAGCAGGCGAACAGTATAAATAAATTTGCAGTATAACTTAAAGGCACCATGTAGAGTTTGAACTTTTTGTAAATTATGTTTTTAATATGGGGCCCATTAGTTGTCAGGAGTTTAATAAGTAGGCTTTTAGTCACTTAGCTCAGGGAACCATTATAACAGGGGCAGCTGAAGGAGTGGTAGACCCCATATTATTAGATGCACTGCAGGGAATTTGGCTGATAGGTCCTGTTATGATGATATAGTGCTGCCATTATATCACTCGGGTAGTTCAGTGCATTGCAAGTCACTTGGGTCTTGGCGCACAAGTGCGATACAACTTATATTTTCGATGGATTCTGCCACAAGCCAGTTTAGCGGAATAATAATGGCCTTTTTTTTTATACAGTCGACTCTGAAGGATCCTTGTTTCGCCCTGAAGGCCATTAAGTGCCAGCTGCCCCCCGGTATCTCACCCAAGTAGCCGTTCTTCACACACGGGACTCGATGAAGAACGTCAGCAAGCTGCTTGGCCATGAGGCGGCATCGGCAGCTGGATCCGGACCCACCATTTCTGCCCCCCCCCCCGCCCCCCAGTGACACCCACATGATTCCCAGCGAGGGGTTCGCTGGGCAGTGGTCAGGAGCAAGAACGCTGAGTGTAGTTGTAATGTATTGCACTTATGAGTATGCTCTCAGGTTAGTGCTCTCTACGCGGGAGTCCTTCCTCTATTTATTGGGGACCTGACCTGGAGGGTGTTGTACGAAGCAGTCCCGTGCAATACGTTTTTATGTCGGTTCACGGACTCCCAGGCCGCCTGCAATTTCTGCGGTCTGGAGGAGTCCGTGTTCCACGTGCATGTTCAATGTGTGAGGTTGCAGCCCCTCTTTCAATATTTGACGGGGCTGCTCCTCAAATTCTGGTTGCACTTCAGTCCCACGCTGTGCGGAGGAGAGCGGGTAGGTCCGAGGGCCTCCTCGTAGGACTGCTCCTGGGCCTGGCCAAGGGTGCCATCAGCCGGTTCAGGCAGCAGGCAATCGAGGGGGTCGTTCAGCCCGACTGGCTGCTTCTCTTCCGCGGTTACATCCGAGCCAGGGTGTCCTTGGAGATGGAGCACGTGGTGTCCACCGGTACGCTCGTGGCCGTCCGCGAGAGGTGGGCGCCGGAGGGACTGGAGTGCATCATCACCCCCGGCAACCAAATTTTAATTTGAACCAATTTTTGTTAAAAAGTACATTTGTTTAATGTGTCGGTTTTAGTGCCCCTTTAAAAACCCCAGCCAGTTGGGTTCGGGAGATCCACGATGGGGCAGGTAGTTGTGAGCCTGGTGGATGAACTGGTAATGTGTAGTGTGATTGTTAAACCTTTGCTATTAAGAACTAGTTGGTTTATTAGCAATGTGTTGCTATGAATTCTTAAATAAAGAGCCCATGAAGCAAATACATTACAGTAGGTTTCTTAGCAAAGGTTTAACAATCAAACTGAACCCGACCTGTTCACCCACCAGGCTTACAACCGCACGCCTCATCGTGGAGAAGCTAGACTCAATGAACTGGGGTTTTATTGAGTCTTGTGAACATCACAGGACTGCCTGAGCTACTCACAGCGCAACACCTCCACAAGCCCGTGAGCATGCTCACAGGTGCGTACATTATACTGGGGGGTGTTTTCTTTTGTGGCTCGGGGCAACCTGTCCATTTATCCGAGGGTTACTGAGATTATGTGTAGAGTGTCAACACCAACCGATATCAGCCAACTCAGTACAGAGCAGTGATCACACCTGGGACCCACCCCCGCCCCACCCCTGGCTGAGGGCCATTCCCGGCCGTGCATTCACCCACTGAACCACCCCGAGAAGCTTATTACTTTCCCCTGAAGATCAGCATTCCCCGTCCTCATTGCCGAGTCGCTGTGATGGTCCGAGACTTCTGAAGCTGGTGGGACATGTCCACGGGCTTTTAAAACAGACTGCGGTTAATTTGTGCCAAACTGATATATGCACTAACAAAGACGACACTATAACACGTTTCAGCCACAGCAACTTGAAACTGGCAGCGATTTCTGGAACTGAACCGATTTCCTTTAATAATTACCCTGGGGTACTAATTAAATGATAATGAATGAGAACACATGCATTAATTTGTAATTAATGAATGCCAGCATGCGTTTCGACAGAAGACAAAAAAAAAAGAGTTGCATAATGTATACTTACTGAATCCTTGAAGTTCCTTCCTGTTGTACAATGTTAAAAAAAATTTATTCATTCATGGGATGTCTCTGGCAAGGCCGGCATTTATTGCCCGTCCCTAATTGCCCTGGAGAAAGTGGTGGTGAGCCGCCTTCTTGATTGAATACAACTGAGCGGCTCACTAGGTAATTTCAGAGGGCATTTAAGAGTCAACCACATTGCTGTGGGCCTGGAGTCACATGTAGGCCAGACCGGGTAAGGGCAGCAGATTTCCTTCTCTAAAGGACAATAGTGAACCAGATGAGTTTTTACGATAACCCGGTAGTTTCATGGTCACCATATTTACTTCACTGAATTTAAATTCCCCAGCTGCCGTGGTGGGATTTGATCTCGTGTCTCCGGATCAGTACTCCAGGCCTCTGCATTAGACATGCAGAAACATAACCACTGTGCTATCATACCCGACAGGTAACTATTTACTTTATTCGGGGGGGGAGGGCTGGCAGAGGCCTGCCGGATTTGGAGGAGGCCTGGAGGACTGCTCCTGCTCCTCGTGGCCCTGCACAGGTGAACACAGACTTACCCGTGGAACCCTCCATCGGACACTCCACTTAGTACCCTCCCGCAGGGGCAATAAGAACATCAGAAATAGGAACAGAAGTCGGCCATACCGCCCCTCGAGCCTGCTCCGCCATTCAATCAGATCATGGCTGATCTGATCATGGACTCAGGTCCACTTCCCCGCCCGCTCCCCATAACCCCTTATTCCCTTATCGCTCAAAAATCTGTCTATCTCGGTCTTAAATGTCCCAGCCTCCACAGCTCTCTGAGGCAGCAAATTCCACAGATTTACAACCCTCTGAGAAGAAATTCCTCCTCATCTCTGTTTTAAATGGGCGGCCCCTTATTCGAAGATTATGCCTTCTAGTTCTAGTCTTCCCTATCAGTGGAAACATCCTCTCTGCATCCACCTTGTCAAGCCATCTCATAATCTTATACGTTTCGATAAGATCACCTCTCATTCTTCTGAATTCCAATGAGGAGAGGCCCAACCTACTCAACCTATCCTCATAAGTCAACCCCCTCATCCCCAGAATCAACCGAGTGAACTTTCTCTGAACTGCCTCCAAACCAAGTATATCCTTTCGTAAATCGGGGTCCGATGTATGTCACAGGACACCAAATGGGCGCAGCGCCCGGCTCGGGGGTGGGGAGCTGGGGAGGGGAACGGCGCTCTGGCTGTAGGGGTTGGGGGGGGGGGGGGGGAAGAGGCGGAGAGCGCACCGGCTGTAGGGGTTGGGGAGGGGAGGAAGGGGGTTGAGGGGGAGGGGAATGGCGCTCTGGCTGCAGGGGTTGAGGAGGGGGGGGAAGGTACTCTGGCTGTAGGGGTTGGCGAAGGGGGGGGAAGGGGGGCGTGCGGGGTTGGGGGTGGAGGGGGAGGGCACTCCGGCTGTAGGGGGAGAGGGGGAGGGCACTCCGGCTGTAGGGGTTGGGGAGGGGGGGGGGAAGGGGGGAGAGAGGGAAGAGGAGGTGGGGCCGGTGGTGGGGGGGAGGGCGCGCCAGCTGTAGGGGTTTGGGGGGGGGGGGGGTTCGGTGGGGAGCGGGGGAGGGTAACGGCGCTCCGGCTGTAGGGGTCGCCAACCCTCCAGGATTACCCTGGAGTCTTCAAGGATTTGAAGGTGAAGTTCCAGGACTCTACGTTGAGCAAAATCCTCGGGAGAAGAAAAATTATAGGGCGCGTTAAAACCAACAAGTGTTGCTTATTTATTAAATTTCTTTGAAGACCTATTTATTAGAACATTAAGAGACGGTGAAGAAACGTTGTTGAAGCCGGTGGGGTGATTGGAATCAGGAGGTCATGGGATGAAACCGCCAGGGATATGTCCAACCAGAGCTGGCAAAGAAAGGCTTGCATTTATATTGCGCTTTACAGGACCACCGGACATCTTAAAGCACTTTACAGCCAATGAAGTACTTTTGGAGTGTAGTCACTGTTGCAATGTGGGAAACGTGGCAGCCAATTTGCGCACAGCAAGCTCCCACAAACAGCAATGTGACCATGATCAGATAATCTGTTTTTTTGATTAAGGGATAAATATTGGCCCCAGGACACCGGGGATAATTCCCCTGCTCTTCTTCCAAATAGTGCCGTGGGGTCTTTTACATCCACCTGAGAGAGCAGACGGGGCCTCGGTTTAACGTCTCATCCGAAAGACCGCAGCTCTTACAGTGCAGCGCTCCCTCAGCACTGCACTGGGAGTGTCAGCCTGGATTTATGCGCTTAAGACCCTGGAGTGGGACTTAAACCCACAACCTTCTGACTCAGAGGCGAGGGTGCTGCCCACTGAGGCACAGCTGATAGGTATCCATATTTAGTTTCCCAGCCATATGCCCGATGGTTGGGGGAGGCAGATAAAGGTAATCTGCACAACCTTCAGGGTATTGTCACATCATTTGTACCAAGCTGGAGGCCTCAGAATTCAGCCCCACTGATTTGTTTTCATGCATAGGATTACACAGGATATACGGCACAGAAACAGGCCATTCGGTCCAAGTCGCCGTTTATGCTCCACTTGGCCTTCTCCCGTCTTTCCTCATCTAAATCTATCAGCATAACCCTCTATTCCCTTCTCCCTCATCATCATCATCATCATCATAGGCAGTACCTTGAAATCGAGGAAGACTTGCTTTCACTCTAAAAGTGAGTTCTCAGGTGACTGAACAGTCCAATACAGGAATTACAGTCTCTATCATGCTGAGGTGCAGAGGGACCTGGGGGTCATTGTGCATGAATCCCAAAAAGTTAGTTTGCTGATGCAGCAGGTAATCAGGAAGGCGAATGGAATGTTGGCCTTCCTTGCGAGAGGGATGGAGTACAAAAGCAGGGAGGTCCTGCTGCAACTGTACAGGTTATTGGTGAGGCCGCACCTGGAGTACTGCGTGCAGTTTTGGTCACCTTACTTAAGGAAGGATATACTAGCTTTGGAGGGGATACAGAGACGATTCACGAGGCTGATTCCGGAGATGAGGGGGTTACCTTATGATGATAGATTGAGTAGACTGGGTCTTTACTCGTTGGAGTTCAGAAGGATGAGGGGTGATCTTATGGAAACATTTAAAATAATGAAAGAGATAGACAAGATAGAGGCAGAGAGGTTGTTTCCACTGGTCGGGGAGACTAGAACTAGGGGGCACAGCCTCAAAATATGGGGGAGCCAATTTAAAACCGAGTTGAGAGGGAATTTCTTCTCCCACAGGGTTGTGAATCTGTGGAATTCTCTGCCCAAGGAAGCAGTTGAGGCTAGCTCATTGAATGAATTCAAGTCACAGATAGATAGATTTTTAACCAATAAGGGAATTAAGGGTTATGGGGAGCGGGCGGGTAAGTGGAGCTGAGTCCACGGCCAGATCAGCCATGATCTTGTTGAATGGCAGAGCAGGCTCGAGGGGCTAGATGGCCTACTCCTGTTTCAAATTCTTATGTTCTTATGTTCTGTCACAGGTGGGACAGACAGTGGTTGAAGGAAAGGGTGGGTGGGACTGGTTTGCCACACGCTCCTTCCACTGCCTGCACTTGTTTTCTGCATGCTCTCAGCGACGAGACTCGAGGTGCTCAGTGCCCTCCCGGATGCTCTTCCTCCACTTAGGGCGGTCTTTGGCCAGGGATTCCCAGGTGTCGGTGGGGATGTTGCACTTTATCAGGGAGGCTTTGAGGGTGTCCTTGAAACGTTTCCTCTGCCCACCTGGGGCTCGCTTGGCGTGTAGCAGTTCTGAGTAGAGCGCTTGCTTTGGGAGTCTTGTGTCGGTCATATGCTTGTCTAGCCTATTCTTAACTGCATCTCGACTATTCGCATCAACCACTCCCTGTGGTAGCGAGTTCCACAATCTGCGATGGGACATTTAAGATCCCTCATCGTACAACCAAATCACGATTAAAGAGATTTGTTGCCGGTGTGTGGCTTGCTGTGCAAGGAGGGGGGAGAAGGGAGGCTGAAACGGAAAGTCTTACACTCATTCCACCCCTAGCCTTTGCAAAGCTCCTTCCAGTGATCCACTCCCCGGGGCTTCAGAAATTGTTTTGAGGGATGAAAAAAGCACCGCAGCAAATGACCTTGATAAGACACAAACCTATTTTTGAAATCCGTTCCTAACTCTAGATGTTCCTGCCCCCCAACCCTCCCAAAACAAATCGGCCATGGAACGAGAAATGTAAACATGAAGCTGAGATTAGGCGAGAGAGGTGTTAACAGATGGCTGACCTGTGCAAATGTTTTATCTGTCTACACTTTTCAAAGCGTGGTTGATAAATATTCACCGGCGTTTTCCAAAAAATGCACAACAAATAATTTAATAGATTGCAGCCTTCTCCTATCTGCCTTTAATCACGCAGAGTTTTATCCTGCTGATTAACAGGCACAAACACTGAAGGAAGCTCATTTCTGGCCTGATAATAGCTCACCCTTAACACCATTTAAAGTCTGCCTGCGCTCCCTCAACTCGCCCCAGCTGGAGAGAAAGAGAGAGAAAAAAAATCAGTACTAATGTCCAGCCAGTGACAGCTTTGACAGCCAGACTCCTTAATTCCCTTTCCTTAGTCCCTTAATCTGTCATCTTTATCAGGCTGGGGATGTGCCAGGCAGCGTGCAGAAGCCCTCCTTGTGATCAATCTCAACATTACAGCTGACAGAATGGTGCTAATAACTTATTGATCTCATGTTTGCCCAGTCCTGCTGGGCTGAAAGGCTGCCATTGATTGGTTCGAGACTTCCTCCGGGAGATGGGAGAGCATTATAATGGTCTTGGGGTCTGTGTTTTTTTCCCCCAGAAAGCATAGAGGGGGGGAAAGGAGAGTGGAGGACACAAGACAGTGTGGCTGCTTGTGAATGAGGCACCAGCACAGCATTCATCAATAAAGGCAAGTGCAGCAGGACAAAAGGACAAAATACTGGGTATGGCGGGGGTGCAGGTATTCAAACATGTTAACACACACACACACCACAAACACACATACTGACACACTAACTGACACACACAGACAGAGACACACACACACACACACACACACACACACCATAAACACACATACTGACACACACAAGCACACAAACACAGACACACACTAACTGACACACACACACTCAGACACACACACACTAAACACTAACTGACACACATAAGCACACACTCACTAACTGACACACAGACACACACACACTAAACACACAGACACTACCAGACACACACAGACACTACCAGACACACACACACACACTGACACACACACACAGACACTACCAGACACACACACACAGACACTACCAGACACACACACACAGACACTAACTGACACACACACAAACACACTAACACACATTAACTGACACACACGCACTAAGTGACACACAAACACTAATACACAAACACACACATAAACACACATACTGACACACACAAGCACACAAACACAGACACACACTAACTGACACACACACACTCAGACACACACACACTAAACACTAACTGACACACATAAGCACACACTCACTAACTGACACACAGACACACACACACACACTAACTGACACACACACACAGACACTACCAGACACACACACACACACACACTAACTGACACACACACACACAGACACTACCAGACACACACACGCAGACACTAACTGACACACACACACAGACACACTAACACACATTAACTGACACACACGCACTAAGTGATACACAAACACTAATACACAAACACACACATAAACACACAGACAGACACACACCGCTTCCATCTTCTATCTATTTAGATCCAAAGGCTTCAAGTAATTATAATGCTCTCTCATCAAACGTGTATTAATCGGCACAGACACAGCAGTTGCATCTGAGGGGATGAAGAGTAGCCGCACTGGCCCCACCCCCTGATTAAACACAATCTGAGCGAGGCACCACGCGGGAGGCCGGAGATCTAACCACAAAGCTGCAGCTAAGTCTGCCGTCCAGACGGGCGAGCTGTCAGCTCCCAGCCGATCCAATCCCCAGGTTGTAGCTCAGTCAGTTTTGCCCATGCTGCTGACGCCTGGCTCAGCTCTAATGTCTCCCTCTCAAATGTAATTACTCCTTCCTCTATCAGGATGCCCCTTTGCTGGTGTTGTGGCTGTGGAGTCGTGCTGGCCTTCCCGCTGTCTGTACTCCAGAGCCTGATCGACAGTGGCCTCTGACATTCACTTCCCAGCAGCAAACCTCCCAATTTGGGAACTCAAACCATTCGTGTCATAACAAACCCACAGACTGCTCCACGCAGAGCAGCAATTGATTTATTTTTTCCTCCCTAATTCACGGCATTTTTTTTGTGATTCCTTGCCATAATCAAAAACTAAATTATATAGAATCAAAAAGGAACAATATTAGCATGGTTTTAAACCCATGACACTGCAGCTAAAGCTTCTAATATTATTGCTCTTAAACCCGACCAATTTGTATTAGTGTTTCAACAGCCATGCTTATGCACAACAGTTACAGGAGGCTCCCTCACAACAAGTGCAAAAAGCTGAGGCCCAGGTTAATGAGATTTCACTGTACTTAAAAGCATCCATAATTCTGACACCTTAAAATAGTCTCAGGATAAGGGGTCAGCCATTTAAGGCGGAGGTGAGGAGGAATTTCTTCACTCAGAGAATCTTTGGAATTCTCTGGCCCAGAGGGCTCTGGATGCTGAGTCTCTGAAAGTATTCAGGTCGATAAATGGTTGGACTCCAGGGGAATCGAGGGATATGGGGATCGGGCGGGAAAGCGGAGTTGAGGTCAAAGGTCAGCCGTGATCTTATAGAATGGCGGAGCGGGCTCGAGGGGCCGAATGGCCGACTCCCGCTCCTATTTCTTATATTACCTTACCAATAAACGACACTGATTGCTGCTTTATAACGAGAATGATGTTCAGCTGACACAGTGTCACGCCAGCCGGGAAATGGGAACTCACTATACACTTACTCACAAGAAACATAACTGAACGATTATATATTAATATACTGCATTCCTTATAATAAGTGGTGTGTGTTTTCCATAATCAAAAATCACGAGGAAAGCCTTCTGGTTCCAAGCCGGTGGGGCTGCCTCACTAAGCGACTGAACTTCCAACAGCAGATAACTCGTAAACCAACACTTAGGGAATCCACATACGTTCACTGACACTTATTGTATCGTCTCCCTGCTCAGTTTCTTGTCACGTTGATTGCCAAAGTTGCATTCAGACCCTACGCCTTGGATACTGAGTTTTCAATGTGATTTCAGAGAAACAGAAACATAATTCTCCCTCAATGCAGCCTGAACTTCATGGGGTAGACTTTTGCCTTTATAATCTGGACTGGGTAAAGTGCACAGCCTTTATAGAACCAACCTGAGCTTCATTCCGTTGAAATGAATGGACTGGAGATCAGCACTGTGCGAGTACCTTCACCACACAGACTGCAGCGGTTCAAGAAGGCGGCTCACCACCACCTTCTCAAGGGCAATTAGGGATGGGCAATAAATGCTGGCCTGAGGGATTGTGAAGACAAAAACCCCTATTTCACACACAAGTTTTGTCCAAAGTTCAAAAAAAAAACCTAACCTGGAGTGCTCTAGAGGCAGTGTCATGGAATGGTGGGGTTCCGGTTTGAATCCCTACCTCCACCGAGCTCCCAAACTCAGTTGCACTCCTTGTACATGGCTTCCAAGTAGACGGCCAGGTATTTCCCCACATGGCTAGGGAAAATTGGATATGGAGATTCCAACGGATCTGTCTCTTCCTGGCGACCAGCCCAGGGAGGCACTCACTTGCAGTAATGTGGGACTAGGGCTCCTGACTCATTGAATGAGGGGTGTAGCCTTGGGGTTGAGGGGGGGGGGGGGGGAGGGGGATATTTATTCGGTAGCACCTCCCAAACCCACGACCTCTAACCACCTAGAAGGGCAAGGGCAGCAGCCGCATGGGAACACCACCACCTCCACGTTCCCCTCCAAGTCACACACCATCCTGGCTTGGAAATATATCGGCCGTTCCTTCTTCGTCGCTGGGTCAGAATCCTGGAACTCCCTCCCTGACAGCACTGTGGGAGCACCTTCACCACACGGGACTGCAGCGGTTCAAGAAGGCGGCTCACCACCACCTTCTCACGGGCAATTAGGGATGGGCAATAAATGCTGGTCTTGCCAGGAACTAATATTTTAAAAATCCAGACAGAAATGGATGACCCAGTTCCCCCTATGGTCTGAATTTGTTCGAAGGAGTACAGCCAGACAGAATTAGACAAACTGGATCAGAGGATTGGGCTTGTTTATAGACACAGATCTAGCCGATTAGAGGAGCGCTAAATCCTTGTTTAATGCACAAACCTTCAGATTTGCTGCCACACCATGTTAGGCAGCCCTGCCTGCTCATCCCTGTACGCATGTCTTTCTCAATTAAGATTAAAGGCATCGCCAGCAATCACTTCAATTCAAGTTAAGATAGATGTGGCACGACACAAAAACACCTTGATCTGCTCTGTGGCTCTTTAGATCTTTTGGGGGGAAAAATATATATATGTATTTTGGTTCGACAGCATGAGATGAATCGATATGAAAGTAAAGCAGCTGTTTGAAATTGATAGACCTCCCTCCAGAAGCTAACAATCTGACATTGGGAATCACAATCTCCAACCCTGCAATTGGGCCAAATGTCTAGACAATTTGTTTTTAACCATTATTTTTTTTTTTTTAAACGTCTGGTGTCTGGGACTCTTGTCCAAATCTTGACATCCTAGTAAAAGAAGCCCATAAGAAAAAAAGAAAGATTGCATTTATATAGCGCCTTTCACGACCACCGGACATCTCAAAGCACGTTACAGCCAATTCAGTAGTTTTGAAGTGTAGTCACTGTTGTAATGTGGGAAATGCGGCAGCCAACTTGCGCACAGCAAGCTCCCACAAACAGCAATGTGATAATGACCAGATCATCTGGGTTTTTTTTGTTATGTTGATTGAGGGATAAATATTGGCTCCAGGACACCGGGGATAACTCCCCTGCTCTTCTTTGAAATAGTGCCATGGGATCTTTTACGTCCACCTGAGCGAGCAGACGGGGCCTCGGTTTAACGTCTCATCCGGAAAAAGGCACCTCCGACAGTGCAGAACTCCCTCAGCACTGCACTGGAGCATCAGCCTAGCTTTTTTTTGTGCTCAAGTCCCTGGGACTTGAACCCACAACCAACCGACCCCGAGGCGAGGGTGCTGCCCACTGAGCCACGACTGACACATAAACATAAAGGAGTCGCAGAGCGCACCCTTTGTTACAGCAACTGGACAATCGAACAAGATTTATATCATGCAGATTTAGACACAGGCAGACCCAATATCTCACATTGCACCTGAAGCAGGGATTGTTGCGAACACATGAGCTAGCCTCCTGCGAGCGGAAGGATGAAATAGGTTGTGCCCACTCGGTCAAACGGCTTCCTGAGGGTCTGGGACTGTTATTCCGACGTTGTGCAATTCACGGGGCCAGATTTAAGGAGTTTTGGGGGAATTTTCAAAATCGATGTTCCCTGCTCCCCCCCCCTCCCCATCTCGCACCTTATGTCCAACCCACGCCGGGTCCCCATTCATTCCATGTTTGCCACATTTCCTTGGGGTGCCGTGAGAGCGATGGCCAGAGCCGAGGGCCCCTTCAGTCCCAGCCCACGGTCAGCTCACAGGAGGGTACGGTTCGACACAGTGCTAGCTTTTCCTTTGTTTGCCCCACATCTCCAGGGTAGAACTCTCGGTTACCAGACGGAGCGCCATCTGGTGGACCAGCCACGAATAGCAAAACCTTTCCCAGGGCGAGCGAGTGACATTCGACTGTCAGTTGATGACATGGTTTTAGTCGAAAAAAGAATCTAACTCTCCCATCACTAGGGATATTGGGCTTCACCATTCTACAGTGAACCCTGTCTGAATGCAACACCAGTTTGAAAGGTACAGTGATCATGTCTGACCTTGGATTTATCGTCCACACTGTGTACATCTATCTGTAAGGTCATGAATGTAAGATACGATGGTAAGTACTGCAGGGAATCGAATACGGCCAGGGTGATCTCCTGGACAAGTTTCGATCGCCTGGATGGATCGGAGAGGAATTTTCCCAGAGTTTTTTCCCCAATTGGCCTGGGGTTTTATCTGTTTTTTGCCTCTCCCAGGAGATCACATGGCTCCGGATGGGGTGGAGTGTAGAATGTTTCAGTGTAAGGGATGTCGCAATTGTGTGAGGCGGACTGGTTGGGCTGGCTCTTTAACTTTCCGCCATTGTTCATTGTTCATAGGTTTATATGTAACCTTCAGGGCTGCTGACCGAGGGCCGTGTGTCTCTTGGTCGGCCGGCACGGACACGCTGGGCCAACATGGCCTCCTTCCCACTGTAAATGTCTATGTTTCTATTCTATGTTTCTATGAAACCCTCGGTTTCCGTCCCCCTGCCCCCCCCAGTCTCTAGAACACATACTCTCTAGCCACCACTAACTCTACTCTTGACTTGGCAGTCACGGGTGTGTTGAGCATATCTCGCCCTCCACCCTACAATGGGCACAACCACAGGGTAAAGCTGAGGGACTGCGCCTGTGCTTCCCACTGGCATGATGTTATATGTGGACACTCGACGTGCCTTGTGAACCACAGTGGTCCCCTTGAAGTAGCAATGCTGTGATCGACCCCCGCAGCGCTGTGAAGCCCAGTATACTCACTCACTACAGTCTCATTCCTTCATGTGCCTTGCTCGCAATGTTGTCCTGATGGTAATTTTTAATTTGAAGTTAGGTATTCTTGCATCATTTATACATGTACAATGCATACGAGAAGGTGATAAAAGAATAATCTTTAAAAAATATTTTTAAACATTTCTGGGATGTGGGCGTCACTGACAAGGCCAGCATTTATTGCCCATCCCCAATTGCCCCGGAGAAGATGGTGGTGAGCCGCTGCCTTGAACCGCTGCAGTCCGTGTGGTGAAGGTGCTCCCACAGTGCTGTTCAGGAGTTCCAGGATTTTGACCCAGCGACGATGAAGGAACGGCCGATATACTTCCAAGTCAGGATGGTGGGGAACTTGGAGGGGAACGTGGAGGTGGTGGTGTTCCCATGCGCCTGCTGTCCTCGTCCTTCTAGGTGGTAGAGGTCGTGGGTTTGGGAGGTGGGAGATCCTCTGGCTTAATGACAACCTTGAATGGCAGGGTCTACACCTCTTGCCAAAGCGTTCTCTGTTGCAAGCCCGGTCGTGTGTTATTACTCAATTTGCTATGCACTCAAGAACCCTGCTTTTTGGTTCCCTTGTGCCTCAGTTTGGCGCTTAGTCATAGAGAGCAGGAAGATCCCGGGTCTAGAAACATAGAAACATAGAAAATAGGTGCAGGAGTAGGCCATTCGGCCCTTCTAGCCTGCACCGCCATTCAATGAGTTCATGGCTGAACATTCAACTTCAGTACCCCATTCCTGCTTTCTCGCCATACCCCTTGATCCCCTAGTAGTAAAGACCTCATCTAACTCCTTTTTGAATATATTTAGTGAATTGGCCTCAACAACTTTCTGTGGTAGAGAATTCCACAGGTTCACCACTCTCTGGGTGAAGAAGTTCCTCCGCATCTCGGTCCTAAATGGCTTACCCCTTATCCTTAGACTGTGACCTCTGGTTCTGGACTTCCCCAACATTGGGAACATTCTTCCTGCATCTAACCTGTCTAACCCCGTCAGAATTTTAAATGTTTCTATGAGGTCCCCTCTCATTCTTCTGAACTCCAGTGAATACAAGCCCAGTTGATCCAGTCTTTCTTGATAGGTCAGTCCCGCCATCCCGGGAATCAGTCTGGTGAACCTTCGCTGCACTCCCTCAATAGCAAGAATGTCCTTCCTCAGGTTAGGAGACCAAAGCTGTACACAATACTCCAGGTGTGGCCTTACCAATGCCCTGTACAACTGTAGCAACACTTCCCTGCCCCTGTACTCAAATACCCTTGCTATGAAGGCCAACATGCCATTTGCTTTCTTAACCGCCTGCTGTACCTGCATGCCAACCTTCAATGACTGATGTACCATGACACCCAGGTCTCTTTGCACCTCCCCTTTTCCTAATCTGTCACCATTCAGATAATAGTCTGTCTCTCTGTTTTTACCACCAAAGTGGATAACCTCACATTTATCCACATTATACTTCATCTGCCATGCATTTGCCCACTCACCTAACCTATCCAAGTCGCTCTGCAGCCTCACAGCATCCTCCTCGCAGCTCACACTGCCACCCAACTTAGTGTCATCCGCAAATTTGGAGATACTACATTTAATCCCCTCATCTAAATCATTAATGTACAGTGTAAACAGCTGGGGCCCCAGCACAGAACCTTGCGGTACCCCACTAGTCACTGCCTGCCATTCTGAAAAGTACCCATTTACTCCTACTCTTTGCTTCCTGTCTGACAACCAGTTCTCAATCCCATGTGCTCTAACTTTGCACATCAATCTCTTGTGTGGGACCTTGTCGAACGCCTTCTGAAAGTCCAAATATACCACATCAACTGGTTCCCCCTTATCCACTCTACTGGAAACATCCTCAAAAAATTCCAGAAGATTTGTCAAGCATGATTTCCCTTTCACAAATCCATGCTGACTTGGACCTATCATGTCACCTCTTTCCAAATGCACTGCTATGACATCCTTAATAATTGATTCCATCATTTTACCCACTACCGATGTCAGGCTGACCGGTCTATAATTCCCTGTTTTCTCTCTCCCTCCTTTTTTAAAAAGTGGGGTTACATTGGCTACCCTCCACTCCATAGGAACTGATCCAGAGTCAATGGAATGTTGGAAAATGACTGTCAACGCATCCACTATTTCCAAGGCCACCTCCTTAAGTACTCTGGGATGCAGTCCATCAGGCCCTGGGGATTTATCGGCCTTCAATCCCATCAATTTCCCCAACACAATTTCCCGGCTAATAAGGATTTCCCTCAGTTCCTCCTCCTTACTAGACCCCCCGACCCCTTTTATAACCGGAAGGTTGTTCGTGTCCTCCTTCGTGAATACCGAACCAAAGTACTTGTTCAATTGGTCCGCTATTTCTTTGTTCCCCGTTATGACTTCCCCTGATTCTGACTGCAGCGGACCTACGTTTGTCTTTACTAACCTTTTTCTCTTTACATATCTATAGAAACTTTTGCAATCCGTCTTAATGTTCCCTGCAAGCTTCTTCTCATACTCCATTTTCCCTGCCCTAATCAAACCCTTTGTCCTCCTCTGCTGAGTTCTAAATTTCTCCCAGTCCCCAGGTTCGCTGCTATTTCTGGCCAATTTGTATGCCACTTCCTTGGCTTTAATACTATCCCTGATTTCCCTTGATAGCCACGGTTGAGCCACCTTCCCTTTTTTATTTTTATGCCAGACAGGAATGTACAATTGTTGTAGTTCATCCATGCGGTCTCTAAATGTCTGCCATTGCCCATCCACAGTCAACCCCTTAAGTATCATTCGCCAATCCATCCCAGCCAATTCACGCCTCATACCTTCAAAGTTAGCCTTCTTTAAGTTCTGGACCATGGTCTCTGAATTAACTGTTTCATTCTCCATCCCAATGCAGAATTCCACCATATTATGGTCACTCTTCCCCAAGGGGCCTCGCACAACGAGATTGCTAATTAATCCTCTCTCATTACATAACACCCAGTCTAAGATGGCCTCCCCCCTAGTTGGTTCCTCGACATATTGGTCTAAAAAACCATCCCTTATGCACTCCAGAAAATCCTCCTCCACCGTATTGCTTCCAGTTTGGTTAGCCCAATCTATGTGCATATTAAAGTCACCCATTATAACTGCTGCACCTTTATTGCACGCACCCCTAATTTCCTGTTTGATGCCCTCCCCAACATCACTACTACTGTTTGGAGGTCTGTACACAACTCCCACTAACGTTTTTTGCCCTTTGGTGTTCTGCAGCTCTACCCATATAGATTCCACATCATCCAAGCTAATGTCCTTCCTAACTATTGCCTTAATCTCCTCCTTAACCAGCAATGCTACCCCACCTCCTTTTCCTTTTATTCTATCCTTCCTGAATGTTGAATACCCCTGGATGTTGAGTTCCCAGCCCTGATCATCCTGGAGCCACGTCTCCGTAATCCCAATCACATCATATTTGTTAACATCTATTTGCACAGTTAATTCATCCACCTTATTGCGGATACTCCTTGCATTAAGACACAAAGCCTTTAGGCTTGTTTTTTTTAACACCCTCTGTCCTTTTAGAATTTTGCTGTACAATGGCCCTTTTTGTTCTTTGCCTTGGGTTTCTCTGCCCTCCACTTTTCCTCATCTCCTTTCTGTCTTTTGTTTTTGCCTCCTTTTTGTTTCCCTCTATCTCCCTGCATTGGTTCCCATCCCCCTGCCATATTAGTTTAACTCCTCCCCAACAGCACTAGCAAACACTCCCCCGAGGACATTGGTTCCGATTCTGCCCAGGTGCAGACCGTCCGGATTGTACTGGTCCCACCTCCCCCAGAACCGGTTCCAATGCCCCAGGAATTTGAATCCCTCCCTGCTGCACCATTGCTCAAGCCACGTATTCATCTGAGCTATCCTGCGATTCCTACTCTGACTAGCACGTGGCACTGGTAGCAATCCCGAGATTACTACTTTTGAGGTCCTACTTTTTAATTTAGCTCCTAGCTCCTTAAATTCATTTCGTAGGAACTCATCCCTTTTTTTACCTATGTCATTGGTACCAACATGCACCACGACAACTGGCTGTTCTCCCTCCCTTTTTAGAATGTCCTGCACCCGCTCCGAGACATCCTTGACCCTTGCACCAGGGAGGCAACATACCATCCTGGAGTCTCGGTTGCGGCCGCAGAAACGCCTATCTATTCCCCTTACAATTGAATCCCCTATCACTATCGCTCGCCCACTCTTTTTCCTGCCCTCCTGTGCAACAGAGCCAGCCATGGTGCCATGAACTTGGCTGCTGCTGCCCGCTCCTGATGAGTCATCCCCCTCAACAGCACTCAAAGCAGTGTATCTGTTTTGCAGTGGGATGACCACAGGAGACCCCTGCACTACCTTCCTTGCACTACTCTTCCTGCTGGTCTTCCATTCCCTCGCTGGCTGTGGACCCTTCTCCTGCGGTAAGACCAACTCGCTACACGTGATACTCACGTCATTCTCAGCATCGTGGATGCTCCAGAGTGAATCCACCTTCAGCTCCAACTCCGCAACGCGGACCGTCAGTAGCCGGAGGTGGACACACTTCCCGCACATGTAGTCGTCAGGGACACTGGTGTTGTCCCCGTGTTCCCACATGGTACAGGAGGAGCATATCACGTGACCGAGCTGTCCTGCCATGACTTAACCCTTAGATACACTTAAATTGCCGACAACAATGTTAAAAGTTACTGACTAATAAAGAAAAAGAAAAACTACTCACCAATCAGCAGCCAATCACTTACCACGTTGGCTGTGACGTCACCTTTTGATTTCTTTCTACTTCTTTTTGACTTCTCTCAGCTGGAGCTGCACAAGTACGCCTCTCTCGACTCCCGCCTCTCTCGACGCTCCCCGGACTGCTGAGCCTTTTATAGGCCGCTGCCTCTCTCGACTCCCGCCTCTCTCGACGCTCCCCGGACTGCTGAGCCTTTTATAGGCCGCTGTCTCTCTCGACTCCCGCCTCTCTCGACGCTCCCCGGACTGCTGAGCCTTTTATAGGCCGCTGCCTCTCTCGACGCTCCCCGGACTGCTGAGCCTTTTATAGGCCGCTGCCTCTCTCGACTCCCGCCTCTCTCGACGCTCCCCGGACTGCTGAGCCTTTTATAGGCCGCTGCCTCTCTCGACGCTCCCCGGACTGCTGAGCCTCAGATTTACGAAGCTCTCGGGGGTCGGCTGGTTTAGCTTTAGGGATGTTTGGCTAGGGATGGTTTGGCTATCACCCGGCTGGGAAAGCAAAGTGTGTGTGTATGGATAGCCCGCTGACCTTCACCGCCAAGGCCTCTTGGGCGGGTTACCAGGGGGGCTTCCATTGCCTCGCGAACCGTGCACCAGAGGGAGAGCACTGGAGAGAAGAAAGTAACCCTGGGGGTAGATTTTTCAGCTTGCCGGCCAGGCGTAAAGCTGGCGATGTGGAGCAACACGCAATATTCATGTGCCTCACAATCAAAGGGCCAAACTGCAGTCAGACATGGAAAATACTTGGACAGAGGACAACCCTGGATCCAGGGCTTGAATGGTAGCATTTGGCAACTGGAATTCAGTCGGTAGCTCAGAAGGTCATAGGTTCAAGTCCACGACTTGAGCAGTAAAGGTCAGCGCTCAGCTGACGTTCCAGAGCGGTACTGAGGGAGTGCTGCCCTGTCACGGGGCGCCGTCCTTAAACCGAGGCCCCGTACGCCCTCTCGGGTAAAAGATCCCACGGCACTATTCAAAGAAGAAGAGCAGGGGAGTTATCCCCGGTGTCCTGTCCCGATGTTTATCCCTCAACCAACATCACTAAAGGCGATAGATTATCGGGTCATTAAAACATTACTGTTTGTGGGAGCTTGCTGTGCGCAAATTGGTTGCCGTGTTTCCTACCTTACAACAGTGACCACAATTCAAAAGTACTTTGGGACGCCCTGAGGTCATGAAAGGCGCCACAAAAATGCAGGTTCTTCTTTAACTAACTGAAATAAAAGCACTTGCTAATTAAACCAACACCCTCTGTAGACCAAATCCGATTTGAATAGGAAAATGTTACGAGACCAACTGTGCGATCTGACATTGGGCTATGCGGTGTCCCATGATACTGCCCCTCGGTCATGGTGAGCTGGGAGGAGGGCGAATCAGCTCAGAGGGCAGACCACAGCAGCAGAAATATCTCAATTACCGCTGCTGCGATCACTGGCTCCAGTTTGGATCAATACAGCAATTAGATTTGATCAACACTGAGCCCTCGGCCTGAGCATCAAATTCTTTGAGCAGACGCCAAACTCAACCGCACGACTTGAAGCTCGTGTATCTCAGAGAAGTATTGTTACTGAATTTAAGGAACACTTAGCCCAATAATGATTGTGAGCGTTCCGGGCAGTAACAGAACTCCAGCCTCTCAGCAAATAGCAATCAGCTGCCAACATTAACCAGGTTTCCCTTTCTTTTCCCCAAGCTGTACGTTGGCAAAGCTATACTTGATCAAAATTTATTACGGGCAGATGACTTTGGATAAATCGGGTGTCCATCTAAATTATTTAGAGTACAGGAGATTGAGTGTTGATCTGACTGACGTGTTTAAAATGTTAAAAAGGTTCGGTACCATTCAATACTTTTCCCCTTTTCCCCCTTCTTTTCCTTTTCTCTCTATCCCTCCCTGACCACTCTCTCCTGACATCATGCCTCCTTTCATCTCTCCTCTCTCGGATACACTGCCCTCTCATACCCCTAACCCAACCCCTCATTACTCTTCGACCTTCCTACTCTCCTGCCGCCTGTCCTAGGCTTAACTCCCTCCACGATAAGCCAACAGCTTCCCTCTGTGCCTCTCTCGGCATCCCCCGAAGGGCCCATCGAGCACTCGTCGCTGCCTCCTCACGAGCAGCAACCCCAACTGTGCCATCGTACTGTCTCGCCGACCTTTCCGCCCAGAGCGCCGACTGGGGGCTAACCTTGCCAATCTCCTCCCCGTGCAACTCATTCCGCCCCCCCCCTCCCCCCAGCGCTGACCCTGTGGACGCTGGCAATGGGGCAGCCATCACCGACCCTCTCCGCATCTCCCTCCAGAATGTCCGTGCGCTTGCGAACAAGGCCCTTGCCATCCATGAGCTTAGCGTGGATGGTTGCATCGACATCATGACCTTGACGGAAACCTGGTCGAGGGGCGATGACAGCTTAAATGAAGCCTACCCGCCTGGCCATACCTTCCGCCACTTGCCCCGCCCAGATCGCCATGGTGGCGGCGTGGCTCTCATCACCAAATCACACCCCGGTCTGTCCCCCTACTCCCCCTTTGAGCATCTCGTCTCATTCCACCCCTCTCACCTCTCATTTAAAATTCTCATCCTCTGCCGCCCACCTAAATATCATAAAAATGTAATGATGGATCTATCCTCTCTGCTTTCCTCCCTCAGCCTCTGCACCGAATGACTTCTCAGCCTCGGTGATTTCAACCTCCATCTCAATTCATCGTGCTCTCTCCCTGTCTGAGTTCACTAGCCTCCAATCTTCCCTTAATCTCTCCCTCCATGTAAACTCCCCATCCCATATTCACGGCCACCCTCTTGACCTTACCATCTCTCGGGGCCTCGCTACTCCCATCGTGTCAATCTCTGAGCACTTCCTCATATCGCTCTCCACTCACATTCCCCCTCCAATCTCCCCCCCACCCCAGCCCCCCCCCACTCCCCTCCCAACCCTACTTCCTTCTGTATGCGCCCCTGGAAAAGACTCTCTCCCGACTCTTACAACTGCACTTATGAACTCCCTACCGATCTGCTCAACCACACCCTCCCCACCACCTTCGATGTCCTAGTCCCTATTAAAACCATTACTCTCTCTCACCCCGACCGTTCCCTCTGGTATGGCCCTCATCTTCACTCCCTTAAGTCCAAGGGGCGCAGACTTGAATGGATATGGCGGACAACTGGTTTAGCTGTTCACCGCCAGATCTGTCTGGACCACACAAAGCATCATCAGGTCCTGCTCTCGTCTGCCAAAATTGCTCACTATTCCAGAATCATTCTGGAATGCAAAGATAAACCCCGACTTCTAATCTCCACTGCTAGCCGTCTTCTTAAACCCCTCTCCCCTGTCTCCACCCTCACCTCCGACAATAAGTGTGAGGGGCTCATGGACTTCTTTGTCTCTAAGATTGAGACCATCCGTTCAGCCGCCTCAGCCTCTTCCCTTCCTTCCCCTAGCCCACCGACACTCCCTGCCGTACAGCACCGTGGGAGCACTCTCACCGCGCAGATTGCAGCAGTTCAGGAAGGCGGCTCCTTCGTAATGGCAACTAGTGATGGGCAATAAATGCTGGCCTTGCCAGTGACGCCCACATCCCAGAAACGAAACACTGAAGGTTATCATCCAAAGCCCAGCGACCTCGTATGAAATTCCATTCTCTGTTTATCATGGGCGTTTAAATGAAGCCTTTTAAAATAGCTTGATGCCTCCATTAACATAGCAAACAAAGGGGTGTCATATGGAGAGCTGGAGCACCGGGCCCTGGAACGTCATGGGCGGAGGTGCGGCGAATGAGGGTACAGGGCCCAGAAGAGCCGAGGGCCCAGGGGCAGCACGGGCCAGCCCACACTGCGATATGTGCGCGCACTAGGTCCGTGCAGCAGAGCTGGTCTCTAGTCGTCTTGGTTAACCCTTGCCACTGGATAAAGGCCTAGCTCTGTCAAGCCCGTGTGGTGGCTGGTGTGCAACGGCCACCACACGCTAAAAAAATCCACACACAGGGCATCTTCCACCCCCCTCAACTGGAGTTCGGGATCTGGAACATCGGGTCCTTCATGAGACATCTGTTAATTCTCGTGGAAGCAAGTCATCCTCGTTCGAGGGACCGCCTATGATGGTGATGCTATGGATGCATTCGCGAGCAAAGTTTATGAGTTTGCGTTATCGGTGGCCACGTGTATCAGGAAATCAGGAGCACGCAGCCCACAATTCTCCCGCCATTAAGCGGACAGCAGAGACTTGGATTGGTCTTTGGGGTATTAAACAACGGTACAGCACAGCTCTGGTGAAGTGTGTGTACTCTTTGCAAAACATCATAACCCAATCCTTTCTGTTTGCAGAGGCTGACTGACCCATTGTGTATTGGCAGTGTTTTCATGCTTCTGTTTTTTGATATACACCTGGAGCCCGGTTGATTGGTGCGTGTGCCAATGCAAGTGATGCCAAACCAGCTTGCACCATGTGGCCTGCACACCGGGGGCGGTATAGCCTCAGTCACGGTGAGGCCACTGTTTGTCAGCGCTCAAGCACTTTAGGGGGGGGGGGGGGGGGGGAGAGCGGGGTCAACGTTCCTGACCTTTCCTCACCTTGCGAGGGAGCAGATAAAGCTACTGGCACTTCTCGGTACACTTATAACTCGCTGAGCTCCGCATGTGCGCCCAAGCATGTGTGCGCAGCAGAGCAATTCCGTCACTCACCTCAACACGAGGAGCAGCCAGCAGTATAACTCAGAGATGACAACTGAGCATCGCACCCTGCAGGTACTGTTTATCGGTGGTCTAACTGTTGCAGGTTCAGACAGAAAGCACCAGCAAAATACTGGCACATTTCTGTTCCATCATCCTTTCTGCCTGGATACTGTCCCTTCCGAGTTATTCAGATTTTCAGGCAGAAACTTTCGAATCGAGTGACTCCACTCCGAATCGGTACACTGGGGTGATTGGCCGGTTGTGTCGACATGTGCCAGAAGGAAGGATTCTGGTATCTGTCTTGCATTTATATAGTGCCTTTCACAACCTCAGGATAACCCACAGCGTTTTACAGCCATTGGAGTGCTTTTGAAGTGTAGTCACTGTTGTAATTTAGAAATCGCGGAAGACAATTTGTGCACAGCAAGCTCCCACAAGCAACAATATAGTAATGACCAGATAAGCTGTCGTTTTTAGTGATGTTGGTTGAGGGATAAATATTGGCCCAGTACACTGGGGGGGGACGGGACTTCCCCTGTTCTTCTTCGAATAGTTCCGTGGGAATCATTTCCGTCCACCTGAGAGAGCAGACGGTTTAACATCTCATCCGAAAGACAGCACCTCTGACAGTGCAGTGCGGCGCTCCCTCAGCACCAAAGTGGAGTGTCAGCCTGGATTTTGTGCTCAAATCCCTGGAGTGGGACTTGAACCCCTGACGGTGTGACTCAGATGTGGTTTTGCTCCCAATTTGCACCCAGCAAACCACACAGACAGCAACCGAGATGAATAACCAAGTTCATCTGTTTTTTTGATACTTTAAGCAAGCACTGTTGAGCGGGGCACTGTGAGAATCTCCACGTGTTTTCTTCCAATAGTGCCATGGGATTTTTTACATCCACCCGACAGGTGGAAAGGACCTTGGCTTTAATATATATATATATATATATAAAAAAGACGGCACCTCCGACAATGCAGCACTCCCTCAGCGTTGCACTGATGTATCAGCTTAATTTATGTGCAGAGCGTGGGACTTGAACTTTCTGTCTCAGAGGTAAATGTGCTACCAAATAAGCCAAGTCTGATCCTGTCGGAATGAAAGGCTGGCGTTAAGCGTGGGAATCCCAGACGGATTATTCCGTACGATACGCAACGTCCAATGCCAAGTATGTCACGGTGCAATTTAACCAGCTTTCTTTTTTTTTTAAGAACGAATCACGGTCGCTGGAGTTTGCCGGCTAGTTCTGAGCGAGTGTAGTTAACCAGATAGTTCTGATCCAATGTACCTGTATAAGTAATAATGTTTTATTATCGTACCTTGCACACCAGACACACACCGTGTAGGAAAGGGACAGAAATAGAACAACGTATCTTCCAGCTCGCCAGCAGAAACAGTGCCTGTTAGCTTTGCACAAACAACACTGTAACAAGTAAAATACCTCCGAAAACATCCAGGCTGATGCGAATAATTCGTTCTGATGATCAGATTTGCAGCCCAGTTTATTTGAATATTTAAAATTAAAATGGATCGTTATATTTTTATTTATTTAAAAACCCATTACAAAATAGCGGCTTAAGAAATTAACCCTGCAAGTGTTCAACTTCACAGCTTAACAAAGTATTCGACTGTATCGATAATTCACTGCAAATCTACAAAACGCACTGTTTTATGGCGGAAAGATGTGGAACCAGAGCGACTCACTGGGTCTGCAGCATTCAGTAAGTCCCGTAAAACAGAAAGGCATGGGAACTTTGCTGGATCACAGTGCAGTCGAGCCCTTTGAGGGTTAACGCTCCCTCAGTAGCCGAGTGGTGAGGACGTCACGTGGTGTGTCGGTCACCATACACAGCCCAGCAGGTTCCCGGTTCCAATCCAGACCTCTGCTGTGCTGGCTGAAAGCAACTGAGGCTGCAGTGGGTGCGACGATGTCTGGCCCCAGCATGCCTGCCCCAGAGAGACAAATAAACCACTCCTGATCATATGTCCTCACCTCATTCTTTCGACCAAAGTGTGTGAAGTGATACATTTTGGTAGAAAGAATGAGGAGAGAACATGTAAACTAAAGGGTACAATCCTAAAGTGGATGCATGAACAGAGACACCTGGGGGTATATGTGCACAAATTGTTGAAGGTGGCAGGGCAGGTTGAGAAAGCGGTTAAAAAAGCTTACGGGATCCTGGGCTTCATAAATAGAGGCATAGAGTACAAAAGTGTGGATATTATGATGAACCTGTATAAAACGCTGGAGTATTGTGTCCAATTCTGGGCACTGCACTTTAGGAAGGATGTGAAGGCCCTTAGAGAAGGTACAGAAAAGATTTATGAGAATGGTTCCAGGGATGAGGGGCTTCAGTTACGTGGATGGACTGGAGAAGCTGGGGTTGTTATGATGAAGCTTTATGAAACACTGGTTCAGCCCCCACTGGAGTATTGTGTCCAATTCTGGGCACTACACTTTAGGAAGGATGTGAAGGCCCTTAGAGAGGGTGCAGAAAAGATTTACGAGAATGGTTCCAGGGTTAAGGGGCTTCAGTTACGTGGATAGACTGGAGAAGCTGGGGTTGTTCTCCTTGGAGCAGAGAAGGTTGAGAGGAGATTTGATCGAGGTGTTCAAAATCATGAAGGGTCTGGACAGAGTAGATAGAGAGAAGCTGTTCCCATTGGCGGAAGGGTTGAGAACCAGAGGACACAGATTGAAGGTGATTGGCAGAAGAACCAAAGGCGATGCAAGAATAAACTTTTATTCGGCAGCGAGTGGTTAGGATCTGGAATACGCTGCCTGAGAGGGTGGTGGAGGCAGATTCAATCACTGCTTTCAAAAGGGAGTTGGATAAGTACCTGAAAGAAAAAATGTTGCTGGGAAAGGGCAGGGGGAGTGGGACTAGCTGAGAGCTGGCACAGTTTTGATGGGCCGAATGGTCTTCTGTGCTGTAACCATTCTATGATTACTATCCAGTGAGCCCTTCTGGATTGCATGTGTTTTGGTCTGTGTGTGTTGATGTGTGTGTGTGTGTGTGTGTTGGTGCATGTGTGTGTTGGTGAGGGTGTGTGTGTGTTGGTGTGTGTGTATGCGTGTGTATGTGTATGTGTGTTGGTGTGTGTGTGTAGGTGTGTGTGTAGGTGTGTGTGTGTGTAGGTGTGTGTGTAGGTGTGTGTGTTGGTGTGTGTGTATGTGTGTGTGTGTGTGTGTGTGTGTGTATGTGTGTGTGTTGGCGTGTGTGTAGGTGTGTATTGGTGTGTGTGTGTGTGTGTGTGTAGGTGTGTGTGTAGGTGTGTGTGTAGGTGTGTGTGTAGGTGTGTGTGTAGGTGTGTGTGTAGGTGTGTGTGTAGGTGTGTGTGTGTGTGTTGGTGTATGTGTGTGTGTTGGTGTATGTGTGTGTGTTGGTGTATGTGTGTGTGTTGGTGTATGTGTGTGTGTTAGTGTATGTGTGTGTGTGTTAGTGTGCGTGTGTGTTTTGGTGTGTGTGTGTGTGTGTATTAGTGTATGTGTGTTTTGGTGTGTGTGTGTGTGATGGTCTGAGTGTGAGTGAGTGTGAGACTGCGTTGCGCGCACACACGCAATCAATCTCAGTTGTTAACTTTCTCCCGCCCCACGGTCGAACAGCCTGCTAATATCCACCGGCAAAGCCCACACGTTAAGATCGGGCACTTGGATATGGTGGCGGAAAGTAAATGGTAGCCGTGGAATTTCAGCCAGCAAAAGTCCGTGTCCTCGGGAACGGAGGGAGAACTGGAGGAGGACCACAGTCCTCAAAGGGTTAAGTTTTGTCAAATCTGTGATCATTAATGTGCAAAATCCATTTTTGCCGTGCTGCGTCTAAAATCAGAAAGTTAATTGCTGTTTGTGGCCATTCGCAATCTTACCAGCCTGTCCTGGGAGTGAGTCAATGCCGTTTTTCTTTATCTCGTTCCGACTCTGACTCTCTGGCATAACGAGCTGTCTGCTGTGGTGCAAGTTGGAGATGATAGTTGATAGATCACTTTCACGGCTGCAACACAAGAGCAGAGCAGAGTTAGGGAATAGGCGATACATTTTTTTGTTAATAAACACCCTGCCCCTGTATTACTGGGGTAAAGAAGGATTTCTATTCCTGGCGCACTGGGTTAATGGTCCAGGTTGAAATGGAAATCTTTCAGACCATTCCTCTAAACCTATTGTTGAGCGTTTGTTCTTAAATGTGCGACTTGAGACCCCAAGCTATTCAATGCAATGTACTTTCAAACCGAGGGCTGTACCTTTTAAACAAAGCAGAATCTAAATATTAGTAAGATGTTAAGTCGTGTAATTGCTACCTATAATTTCACAGTCCATTAAAATGCTTTATCATTAAAAAAAAACTATTAATTTCCCACGAACACATAATTAGCAGGAACGGCAACATCTTAAGGGATAGGGACACACAATGCTCTACTCACATCACAAAAGCACTGTTGTCCAACCTCACACGGACAGGGCACATCATCTCAGTGAGAGGCTCCAGGACAACTGACCTAACCTGCCATCGCCACACACAACTTTATCGACAACGCACAATCGAGAAAACATTCGCAACCAGTCCGCCACTTTAAATTCTTCCCTCTCCCCCCCTCCCCCCCCCGCCAATGTTCCCTGTTCCAACTGGAGGAGAGCTTTAATCTACCGTCTATCTCTGCTAATCAGATAAGTTCGTGTCGGAAAGTCCCCAGACATTAGGTACGTTTTAAGTATCGTCTGTCTGTGGATTTTCAGCGCACGCAGAACGCCAGACAGTATGGCTTCACTCAAACACCCTCGTCTGCCTCGCCAGACCCCGCAGTCTGTTCCTTTCCCCCACCCCACCCCACCCCCCGCAACCTGCAAGTCCGTCTCTCCCGCACAGACCCACACGTGTAAGCACCCACAGTTAATTCCACAAATGATCTTAAGGTAGAAAAAGGGATTGAAGCAAACTCTGTGCAGATTCATGCATCAGGCAATGTTGCTTCTCATCCCCCACTGAGCTGGCACGTTACATGTATTAATGCACAGTCAGTGTTTTTAAGAAGTTTAAGAGATTATTTCAAAAGGAGTTATTAATCATTCCTAATCGTGCTAATCAATAACTAGACATCAGGGTCACAGGATGAGCCAGGAGAGCTGCCATCTTCGCCCCGATATCCACAGTGAGACACATAATGGATTTTGTCACTGGCACTATTATAGACAATAGTTTACACTTTATTTCAATGATGTTGCAGACACCATTAAGGAAAGAGGGCTTAGAGGAGACTGAGCTGTGGGGGGGAGCGGGGAGCGGAGACGATGGGGCAAATGGCTTCTTTCTATACTAAAATTCCTCAGACTCTATGGAAGAAAAATTCGACAATGATGAACCTGTATTTTCGGGGTAAAAAATAAGTATCGGGGGTGGGGACAAAGTTCGGGTCGCGACCTCTGATGCCAGATGTCCGACAAGGCGGCCATGTGCAGGCGCCCATGGGAAACAGGTGTGAATATACAAATCCAGCCCTCGCGCAATAGGCAAGCAAGTGGGCGGAGCTTGTGACACATATGCTCCGCCCAGTTGTTCCGGGTCTTCATAGAATACTTGAATGGTTGCAGCACAGAAGGAGGCTATTCGGCTCGTCGAGCCCGTGCTGGCTCTCTGCAAGAGCACCTCAGCCAGTCCCATTCCCCCCGCCCTTTCCCGTAGCCCTGCAATTTTATTTCCTTTGAGTACTTATCCAACTCCCTTTTGAAAGCCATGATTGAATCTGCCTCCACCACCCTCTCAGGCAGCGCATTCCAGATCCTAACCACTCGCTGCGTAAAAAAGTTTTTCCTCATGTCGCCTTTGGTTCTTCTGCCAATCACCTTAAATCTGTGTCCTCTGGTTCTCAACCCTTCCACCAAAGGGAACAGTTTCTCTCTATCTGCTCTGTCCAGACCCCTCATGATTTTGAACACCTCGATCAAATCTCCTCTCAACCTTCTCTGCTCCAAGGAGAACAACCCCAGCTTCTCCAGTCTATCCCCGTCACTGAAGTCCCTCATCCCTGGAACCATTCTCGTAAATCATTTCTCACCCTCTCTGAGACCTTCACATCCTTCCTAAAGTGTGCTGCCCAGAATTGGACACAATACTCCAGTTGAGGCTGAATCAGTGTTTGATACAGGTTCATCATAACTTCCTTGCTTTTGTACTCTATGCCTCGCCGTATTTAAGGAAGGATATACTTGCATTGGAGGCTGTTTAGAGAAGGTTCACTAGGTTGATTCCAGAGATGAGGGGGTTGACTTATGAAGATATGTTGAGTAGGTTTGGCCGATACACATTGGAGTTCAGAAGAATGAGGGGTGATCTTATCGAAATATATAAGATAATGAGGGGACTCGACAAGGTGGATGCAGAGAGGATATTTCCACTGATAGGGGAAACTAAAAGTAAGGGGGCACGATCTCAGAATAAGGGGCCGCCCATTTAAAACTGAGATGAGGAGAAATTTTTTCTTTTCAGAGGGTTGTAAATCTGTGGAATTCTCTGCCCCAGCGAGCTGTGGAGGCTGGGTCATTGGATATATTTAAAGCAGAGATTGACAGATTTTTGAGCGATAAAGAGTTATGAGGAGCAGGCAGGGAAGTGGACCTGAGTCCATGATCAGATCAGCCATGATCTTATTGAATGGCAGAGCAGGCTCGAGGGTCAAGGTGGCCTACTCCTGCTCCTATTTCTTATGTTCTTGTGTTATGAAGCTCAGGGTCCCATGACGACCACCAAACGTCTCAAAGCTCTTTACAGCCAATGAAGTACTTTTGGAGAGTAGTCACTGTTGTAATGTAGGAAACGCAGCAGCCAATTTGCGCACAGCAAGCTCCCACAAACAACAATGTGATAATGACCAGATCATCTGCTTTAGTGATGTTGATTAAGGGATAAATATTGGCCCCAGGACACCTCCCCTGTTCTTCTTCGAAATAGTGCCATAGGATCTTTTACGTCCAGCTGAGAGAGCAGACGGGGCCTCGGTTTAAACTTCTCATCCGAAAGGCGGCACCTCTGACAGTGCAGCACTCCCTCAGCATTGCACTGGAAGTGTCAGCCTAGATTTATGTGCTTAAATCCCTGGAGCGGGACTTGAACCCACAATCCCCTGACACAGAGGCGAGTGTGCTACCCACTGAGCCACAGCTGACACAGTGTTTGGGGTTGATTATCAACATTCCAATGCCCTCTTAGGCCAGTCTGCGTATATTTTCACTGGGGGAAAAAGTCATTACGCGACTCAGGAACTACTAGTCTTTTTTTTTTTAAAAACACACAATTTACTCTTGTCCTCGGTATCTATCCATCGTCCCTCTCGATACCTTGGCACCTAACTGTCAAAGCGCATTTAATGAGCACAGTGGCATTTTTAAAACAATCAGATTACATTTATCCCTTGAAATAACCTAATAATTTCAAATACCAGATTAGCATGGGTGAGAGTAAGACGCATAATTTGAAAGGTCAATCAAAAGAGAATCTAGCTTCCAATATAAAACTTAGCACTTGCTGCACACTCAGTTACATTAACTTCAACACCGACCAATAAATCCTTCACTCTACAGGCTTTACAAAAATGACCTGCACACATACATAGCCTTCTTATATCTTCACAAAAGATATTTCACAATTGAAAAAGAATAGATAAATAGAATTCAAAATATAGAATCACAAAAAACATTTATTCAATCATCGCTCGGTTAAAACACAGAAACTAAAATTCAACTTCAGAGAAATTACTTTTTCCTTCAGGATTCAGTTTTACAGAGACGGCTCTTGTGTGGATGCTGGATCGCTCCCGTAATTTCAGCACTGCAGTTGAACTGTAGCGTCGACCTCACTCACACCATTCAGCCGTGTCTGATGACAGCAGACAGCGTGTCCGCATGCTTCGGACTGACACTCAAAGTGTTAAGAAAGTCTCTCGGAGGCAAAGTGGCTAACTGGCCCCATCATTACCGATAATCAGCACGGAGACGGGAGCCACCATTTCAAGGTAATGCTCCAGTCTTTTCATGCTGTACCCCGGCTTCTCATTAATTATCAAGAGGATCCTCTTTTATCAAGCAAAAGAAAGCTACAAGAGTACTGCCATTAGCGAGAGAGTAAAATCTCATTTGCAGCATCTGGGCTACAGCTTCACAATCAGACCGCTGCTCCCATTATTAACCTCTTCAGGTTCTACAGTGCCATTTTTATGCTGGATCAAAGTGGGAAGTATTTATATTCTATCAATCAGGGCCGGAACTACCTAATCCACATGGTTGCGTGTGTGTTAATTGGACTATTCACACATGACCACTCCATTTTCAACACTTGTTTGCTATTCGAAGTGACTTACCATTTTTTATTTTTTCTTGAAATTTAGATTCGGTGATCAATTTTCAAACGCTTCAGAAAGTACATGATTTAAGAACATAAGAAATAGGAGCAGGAGTCGGCCATTCAGCCCCTCGAGCCTGCTCCACCATTCAATGAGATCATGGCTGATCTTCTATCTCAACTCCACTTTCCTGCTCTGTCCCCATATCCCTTAATATCCAAAAATCTATCGATCTCCGTCTTGAATACACTCAACGACTGAGCCTCCACAGCCCTCTGGGGTAGAAAATTCCAAAGATTCACCACCCTCTGAGTGAAGAAATTTCTCTTCATCTCAGTCCTAAATGGCCGACCCCTTATCCTGAGACTGTGACCCCTGGTTCTAGACTCCCCAGCCCGTGGAAAACATCCTCCCTGCATGCATCAAGCCCTGTAAGATTTTTGTATGTGGTCAAAATTTGGATTTGGGTAAAAGAAATAAACCCAAAAATCTTGTCCCTTCAGTAAAATATATATATATATTTTAAACTTTGCCCAGCAATTTTTAAAAACACGAGGAGAGACGACACTTGTTTACCATAATTTCAGTCACTTCACCCTTGGAAGCACGATAAAAGAAAGACTGTTTAGCGCAGTGATTAAAAATCTGTAATTATCGTACGCCATAAGTGCCTAGCTTACAGCAGGTGAGCGTAAGACCTGAGCAGCCGATATGTGAACAGAGATGCACACCAAAGCCACACAGGTACATGAATCAACTCTGCACAACAGGAATGATGGCAACCAACAGGTACATTTAATAAAGTGAAAATTTACTGCTTTTTTATCGATTTGCGGGGAAAAAAAGCATAAACATTTCTCCAACTCTATAATGAAACTGTCTGCTATCTTTATGGACACCACAGAGATCCCCATCCATAATCTACACAGCTGTACCCTGCACAGCCACAGCACTGACCAGTTAGATTTCATTAATTATACTTGCCTTTGATGCTTGCTGTGCCAAACAGTGCGCAAGGTCGGTCTAAGGCAATACTAGCCCAGCTCTGACTTCTCAAAATCCTGCAAAACCAGAAACTATTTGTTGCTGACAAACTGGAGTGCTTCTTTTGCAGAAGATTGGCAGACTCCAAATCACCACAGAGACTCTCTCTCTATTAACCTGCAAAGGTGGGGGGGGAGGGATGGGACCCTGCGGAATCTCTTTTCAATGCAACGCAGTTCACCTTTTCATTGGACAAGGGAAGCAAATCGAGGTTTAATTTATCATTGACGGGGTGCACTGCTTCATCCTCTTGTCAGTATTCTAATCTCTCAGAACATGATCCGCCCTCTAGTGCATATGAATCATACGATAAATTGCAGCTTCATAAGCCTATAAGTATTGGGAATCCACAGTCTGATGCTGATGGTCGCAGAGTTAAAGTAATTTGCTATACAGTACAAGCAGCTGAAGAGTTCGCTTTGCAACGCGTAAAGAAATTTTAAAAACAGAATTTGCAATAAATGTATTAAATAGCCTCGTTTCAACACTTGCACTGCTAAATCTCCCGGGCATTATGATTTCTGAGATCACGATTATGTACAAGGCTAAATATTCAGAGGAAAGCCAGCAGGGAGAGAGTATTGTGCAGATGCTGAAGATACACAGCATACTGGAGAAATATTTCTTGACAAACGGCATTTTCCTTTCAAGCAAAAAAAAAACAGTTCTAACCCTTCATAATTAATACCTAAAACATGAAATAAGCTTCCTAACATTCTGCACGTTGCTTATAAGAGGATCAAATTAATTTCCAATTAGCGAAATAAGTAACAGAACATTTAAAAATAGAGCACATTTTTAACAATTAACGAAAGATCTTTCGTACATTAGATCAAGGGCATTATTAGACCGCTTACTGAGAAGCTATACTGGCCGCATAAGTACTGATATTAATATATACTGACCGTATCGTTTCCCAATAATCAAATGGTAGCATTCAACACGTTTTCTACGATTGTATCACAATCGTTAATCTTCCAGAGAGGGTCTCACTGTGGGTCAATGCTAGTCAGCATGCTAGCCACTAGCATTAACCTCGACAACAGCAAAACAGGCCCCAAAACTGAATAATAACTGTAAAAAATTATATGAACTTTCAGGCATAAATCATAAAAGTATATATTCGTTGAGATGATTTCAAGGCAATAATCTGTGGGGTTTGTAGATGATGGTTGTAAACTGCTCATCATTCACTCTTGTGGTTTATGCCATCATTTGAACGGCTCAGTGAGATTACTGCCATGTAATCACTCCCAGGTAGCCATTATTCTCTATTTAATACTGCTTAGCGAATGATCCAGCAGCTTTTATGCTAGAATAGAGAACAGAGAGCTCTCGCCAACTGCTAATTACTTAGTTTGAGGTTCTCTGTTGCAGAATTATCCTCCTCTTGCCCAGTACTTAGGCGTGAAACAGAACAAAGCACGCTGTGCCACTCACTACATTAGAAGATGGCGCACAAGCTTGGCTTGTGGAAACACTTATCTACTTTTTTCAAGTCGTCTGTGAAATCTTTCAAGTCGGACTTCACAATGCATTCTCTCTCTCACTGCGAAGAGGAGCATTTTATATCTAAATATATATTGGGCCGGAATTTGCCATGGGTAATGTTCGGCGTTATTATCCCTCTGACCGCAGCTGCAGGATTTAGCGTGTGCGCATCTAATCCTGAAGTTTTAGCCAGTCATTTACTGCTCCATCACAGGCTGCGCTGTGGAGCCGGCAATCAGTTCGATTGACGAAAACGTAAGCTTTTCCAATCGAATTGCATTGTTAAACACCCCATTAAAAGTTCAGCCTTGTTGGAATAGGTGTAACTGGGGTTTTAATGGCGTATTTGACACTCTACAATTTTTTTTTATTTGTGGAGTGTCAAATTTTTTCATTCAGAGCGAAAATTTCTAGATTTTTAAAATAATAAAAATAAATTAAAATATTTAAAACATTTAAATAATAAAATTTTTTAAGGCTTGTTTATAATTTTCAGCTTTTACCTTAAACCCATGTGTATGTTCTAATCTTTATTTCACTCTCTGTAAAAAAAAAAACTTTTTTTTGAATGAATTGAATCAGTGCTTTTTATTTCTTGGTTTGTTGCCTGTGAGAAATCTTCAATGTGATTGGCTGTTTAGACAGCTTGATGCCATCACTGCTACATCGCGCTGGGGATCCCCTTCTGACAGCACTACAGTCAATTTAACGTCGAGAAAGCTTAAGTTTTCACCACGAAGATCGCAAGATCTTATTGGGCAGCTTTCTGCGTGGTGACTGCAAAGCCCAGGCCATCAACCCTGCTCGATTGATAGTAATCTTGCCTGTGGGTCAGAAAAGTTCTGGGTTCAAGCATCACTCTGGGACGTGAGCATGTAAACTAGGCTGATATTCCAGTACTATACAGAGGGTGTCCTGCACTGTTAAGAGCTTCTGTCCTTTCAATAAGACATTAAGTTATAGAGCAGATAGTTGACATTCCTCCTTCAGCCAATATCATCCCAAAGATGGCCATTCATTTCATGAGTAAAGGAAGAATTAATTTGTACAAAACGTCGGTTACAGTGGAGTACTAGTACAGGTTATGGTGCATCCAATACAGATAGGACATTGAAACCACAGACAGCATAAAGAGTAGATTCACCAGAATAATAAGACTTGAAGGAAATGCATTTATATAGCACCTTTCATGACCCCCGGATGTCCCACAATGCTTCACAGTCAATGAAGTACCTTTGAAGTGTAGTCACTGATGTAATGTGGGAAATGAGGCAACCAATTTGTACACAGCAAGCTCCACAAACAGCAATGTGATAATGACCAGATAATCTGTTTTAGTGATGTTAATTGAGGGATAAATAGTGGCCCCAGGACACCGGGGATAACTCCTCTGCTCTTCTTCAAAACAGTGCCGTGGGATCTTTTCCGTCCACTTAAAAGAGCAAATGGGACCTCAGTTTAACATCTCATCTGGAAGGCAGCCCCTCCAACACTATAAGCACTCCCTCCGTACTGCACTGGGAGTGTCAGCCTAGATTTATTTTTGTGCTCAAGTCTCTGGAATGGGACTCGAACACGACAACCTTCTGACCCAGAGGCAAGGGTGCTGCCCACTGAGCCACCACTGACACTTTGAGACACATCTCACACAGGGATAGACAATGGTAGTTCTGAGGTAAGGCTTGAAAAGCTGGAACCATTCACATTTGAACAGAGAAAGTCAAGAATAGATTAAATAGCATTTTTTTTTTAAAATGAAGAGTTTTAATAGAGTGAATAGAGAAAGACCGGTTGGGGAGTTAGTGATAAGGGGTCATCAATTTAAAATTGGCATCACATGTGAGAAGGCAGGTTAGATTATGTTTCTTTATGCAGAGGGTTGTTGCAGTATCTCATGCTTGGCCACAGGGAACAGTTGAGGCAGAGACCAGTGCATTTTTTAAGGGAAAACTGGACAAGTAGTTGTAGATTCAGGGGGAAGAGTTAGAGCAGTGGGATTTGTTTTTGGATAGAAAGAGCCAGCACAGACACGATGGGCCAACTAGCCTCCACCGGGCTGTAAAATTCATTGGGGGTGAAATCGTCCTTTTTTATAGCCCCAATATCGCCTCTGGGGGGCGCTAATGGGGCGCAACGAGGTTATTTCGTCAGAGGCGCTATCGAAGGGAAATTGCCCCGGGGGTTTGCGGGACATTGTGTCATTAGCGCCATGCCCCACGATTTTTGTCCCAGGCTGGCACGCGCATGGCGATGGCACGGGATGGGAAATTGCTCCGCGCGCAGCGAGGATCAGTCGCCGGGGTGCCCCTTACAGGTGTGGCCGTTTGCGCCGTGGGCCGCCATATTTTTCTGTCGGACGACTCTTCTGTCGGCCCGATAATAGCGACCCTCGCTTTGACCGGGCTGCCATCCTGGCTCTGTTTTGGGTGATGGCTGATGGCCCGGTCGAGGGCGACCCTGGTGGCCGCCAAAGAGACTGCAGAGTGAAGGGGAGGGGCGTTCTGCCACATCAGCGCTCTGCGGAGCATCCACGTAGCGCGTGACGTTGCCGGCGCGGTGCTGGGCCGCGGGCCGCGAGAGTCAGCGGCGCTCTAACGGCCCGTGAGCGCCCTTTACACGGACGCAGGGCGCCTCCGATAGCGCTCCACCTCCATTGAGGGGGAAGAAGGGCCAAATTTCGCGCCCGGGTACGGATCTTCCAGGCCGGGCAATAAATGTCGCGGCCGCGTAACATTACAGCCTCCAAACGGGGCGCGGGGCAATTTCGCCCCCTTTGACTCCATGTTGCATGTAAGATGTAAATGCCACAAAATTGCTGCTGCATTTGCTTACATCCCAACATTTAATGTGATGCAAGAGTCATTGCATGGCGAGGACTCTGATTAAGGAGATGGGTTACGACCATCATTTCCTCTCAGTTATTGATGCTGCGCAGTCCATTCAAAATTCCGCCCTTGTGCAGATTTTCCCTTTAAACGCCAGTGAGCCGGCTGGGCGAGACCTACAGAGCACCGCCCAGCCACACAGCTTAAAGGGAATATTGGTGACTACTCTACACAATTGCAAATCACATCCCTCTCTTCCATATTGGTGTACAGAAGCTCTCTCTTTGTTGTGCAATGCTGGTCAAAGTTCATTTTCTGGTTTTATTGAAAAATGTGCTTTGTTATTCCCGCTGTTCAGACTTCCCATTGGTCTGCTGTCTCTCAGAGTCTGGAACTTGTCTGCCAATCCCAAGTGTCTTTACCAGGAAGTAACGACTGCTGGCCCGCCAATCAATAGCTCAGAGTTTACTCCACCTTCTGCTCGTGTGTCGTGAGCAATATCTGGCGGGTGGTTTTGGGGGTAAATTATGCAAGACAAACCTTTTAACCAACTTCCACTGGAGTTCTCCTCGGGTAGCAAAGAACAAACAATTTCGCTGGTGATTCAACATTGGCCTCAGGCGGCCTGCGAGCTGGAGCTTCCCGAAGGTAAAGCAAGGTCAATCTCTGCGTCACCACAGGTAACACTCCAGTACCTGAGTCAGCTGAAGCTCAAATGAGGTCTGGATCAAGGAGCTGACAAGCTTAGACCGATAAGTCTTGCTTATCACCATGCACAGGGTGGAAGCACAGAGAAAATCTTCATTAATCCCATCCTTAACTGTCAATACCTTCATCCCAGTCAACTCGAAACATAATGGCGTCAATAATAACAGCTCAGATCTGTCCACCAGAGGACTGGGTGATTATTATCCGACAGTTGTGTGCCGACATCTGTAGCGAGACATTTGGGGTGGGGGGGGGGATTTTTCTCCGTGATCCCTCCCGAAAATTGGCAATGGAAACAGCGGAGGAATGGGGCAATCGCGCCCAACGCTGCTTCCCCACCCTGACTGGAATTTCCTGCTCACCCACTGCCCAATCCCGTCCTCACCAGGACTGCTCCCCCCCCCCCCTCCGCGCCCCCCCCCCCCCCCATCACATGCAAATGGTGGTGTTATTGTTGCTTCGTACTGTTATCAGGGAGGGTGGGGAAGAAAGGGGGTGCATCTGCCCCTTTAGTCCTCTCTACTGGATATTCCCCTGCAGCACTGCACCGATTCTCCGCCCTTGCACTGGTGGGCTCCCACTTGATGGCAGGAATCCCGACAGAAGCCAGGGAAAAGAATGCTGTGTGTTTCGATGGAAGGGTGAACTTGATGACCTCCATCAACAACAACAACTTGCATTTATTTAGCACCTTTAACGCAGTAAAACATCCCAAGGCGCTTCACAGAAGCGTTATTAAACAAAATTTGACACCGAGCCACGTAAAGAGATATTAGGACAGAGCTTGGTCAAAGAGGTAGGTTTTAAGGAGCGTCTTAAAAGGAGGAAAGAGAGGTAAGAGAGGCGGAGAGGTTTAGGGAGGGAGTTCTAGAACTTAAGGCCCAGGCAGCTGAAGGCACGGCCACCAACGACGGAGCGATTAATATCGGGGAGGCTCAAGAGGCCAGAATTGGAGGAGCGCAGAAATCTCAAGAGGGCTGTGCGGCTGGAGGAGGTTACAGAGATGGGGGGGGGGGGGGGGGGCGAGGCCACGGAGTGAATTGAACACAAGAATGAGAGTTTTAAAACTGAGCCATTGCAGGACCAGAAGCCAATGTAGGTCAGCGAGCACAGGGGGTGATGGGTGAGTGGGACTTGGTGCGAGTTAGGACACAGGGCAGCCGAGCTTTGGATGAATTTATGGAGGGTGGAATATGGGAGGCTGGCCAGGAGTGCGTTGCAATAGTCAAGTCTAGAGTTGACAAAGGCGTGGGTGAGGGTTTCAGCAGCGGATGAGCTGAGGCGGGGGCGGAGTCGGGCGATGTTACGGAGGTGCAAGTCGGCACGGTGACGGCACGGATATATGGTCAGATGGTCACCTCAGGCTCAAATATGACACCAAGTCTGCGAACGGTCTGGCTCAGTCTCTCACAGTTGCCAGGGAGAGGGACGGAGTCGGTGACCAGGGGACTGAAGACAATGGCTTCGGTCTTCCCCATATTTCTTTGGAGGAGGTTTCTGCTCATCCAGTACTGGATTTTGGACAAGCAGTGTGACAAATCAGAGACAGTGGAGGGGTGAAGAGCGGTGGCGGTGAGGAGGTAGAGCTGGGTGTCATGTACTTATCTTTGTTATTTGATTAGCTTTGTCGAGAACAGCTTTGCATTGACTCAAAACATGCAGTGAATGATTAATAATCACACCCAGATCCCTCTTCCTTCTAGCACTCTGCTAACCGACAACCATCCAACAGGCAAACATCCGCCTCATCCTATTCTGCTATTTTTTTTTACTAATGTTTATCTATCTATATTAAAATCCATCTGCATTCATTAGCCCAACATTTTTAATCGATCCGAGATGCACTTCAGTGCGGTTTTCCACCGTCGCATTAATCACCAATATCCTCCTTATTTAACAGTGTCATTGCTCATGGGATGTCACAGGATAAAGTCTCTGGGAAGTGGAGCTGAGCCCATGATCAGATCAGCCATGATTTTATTGACTGGTGGAGCAGGCTCGAGGGGCCAAATGGCCGACTCCTGCTCCTATTTCTTATGTTCTTATGTATATGTCTATGTCTGTGTAGGAGGTGGCTGTCTTTATTTGAATGGGACGGGGGGGGAGGGGGGGGGGGGGGGAAGGTTATGGTTTTTGTCTAATGGGGCGGGATGCGGGGGGTGGGGGGGGGCTTTTTTGCGAAGCAAGATAGTTTACTGACACTTTTTCCCCCCACATCTTTAATGCTGCTCCATTCTTTGGTGACATGCATTCTGGAGGTTACTGAGACCTAACCGATAAGGGAATAAGGGGTTATGGGTAGCGGGCAGGGAAGAGGACCTGAGGCCAGGATCAGATCAGCCATGATCTTATTGAATGGCAGAGCAGGCTCGAGGGGCCGTGTGCCCTACTCCTGCTCCTAATTCTTATGCTCTTATATGTTATTTATATGACCTTTTTGTTATTCTTAGAGCTCAAGAAACTTGACAAAAAAAGGTGTTCTGTACATCTATCAGAAGCTTTATTTAAAAAAAAACATTTCTCCACCTTGGTTGGTTTTAAAGCTCTTTTGACAAAATATATTTTTGCTCTGGGTATCTCTGTCACATAACATTATATCACGTAACGTTAGGCTCACAGCATCACCAACTGGTGCAATGCCTTGGGGATATTGAGATCAGCCGCCTTTTTAATATACTAGATATCATTCAGAGTACATTAAGTAATTCCTCGAAGTCAGTATTTCAGAAACCAAGCTAAGATAAACTCCTTCCCTGCCGCGTGAGAGGGCTGAATGTCGAAGGATGGCAGTGGTGTTAGTGGAAGAAAGCAGCAATGACACATTCGGAATAAAAATGGATGATTCAAGGGGGTTTAGTCACTGACCTTTCACCTCTGGGATCTGGGTGCAATTCAAATGCAGTACAGACTGATGGGTTGAAAATCTCCTCTGTCTGCTGGCCATAAGCGTCCAATCTGAAACGAGTTTGATCATTCTCAATGTGGTTCCCAGTGCACATGAGCTACACAATACAATTACCCCAAATTTGGCACTAACGAACATTAAGTTGGCAATAACACTCAGGATGCATACCGGTGCACATGGAAAATGTCAAATGGGGTTTGAGCGGAGGGTCATTGTTGGGTACAGAGTAGAGGGAGCTTTGCTCTACATCCAACTGTGCTTGACGCACAACGACTCAAAAATGGAAAAAGCTGTTCCATTCACCAGAACCAACATCCCAAACCTTGAGAAGCACAAAACCATATCATAGCCTAATAATGTCATACAAAGCTTTAACATAATGGCAGAATTCAGAGGCTCGTTATTCTACGGTGAGTGTCTCACCTCCTGACTCCCCAAAGCTTTTCCACCATCTATAAGGCACAACTCAGGAGTGCGATGGAACACTCTCCACTTGCCTGGATGAGTGCAGCTCCAACAACACTCAAGAAGTACAGCACCGTCCAGGACAAGGCAGCCCGCTTGATTGACACCCCATCCACCACCTTCAACATTCACTCCCTCCACCACCGGCGCACCGTGGCTGCAGTGTGCACCGTCTACAAGCTGCACTGCAGCAACTCGCCAAGGCTTCTTCGGCAGCACCTCCCAAACCCACGACCTCTACCACCTAGAAGGACAAGGGCAGCAGGCGCATGGAAACACCACCACCTCCACGTTCCCCTCCAAGTCATGCACCATCATGACTTAGAAATAGATCGCCATTCCTTCATCGTCGCTGGGTCAAAATCCTGGAAGCCCTTCCCCAATCGCACTGTGGGAGTACCTTTACCATAGGGACTGCAGCAGTTCAAGGCAGCGGCTCACCACCACCTTCTCAAGGGCAATTAGGGATGGGCAATAAATTCTGGCCTTAACGCCCATATCCCAGGAACGACTATAAAAAAAAAGTTTTAGGTGAAGTGGCAAAAGTAAAGGTGTTATACTCTCCATGTCAGGACATCATATGAATCCGTGCAACACATTCTGAACCAGGTTGTATTTATTCTCAAAATAGAAACCAAATAAATAAAATAGGCCATTCTCTAAGTGTTCCCCACATCTCCTAAAGACTGCTACACAGTAGGCTTATTGCATGACACTGTGAAGCAAAACAAAACTGAGCATCACATAGGCAACACTATTACCATCACAGACAACATTCGCCTTCATTCTGCACTTCATAAACCTTCTGAGAGTCTTCAAATGATTCATTGAGCATATCTTAGACAGCTCTTCGCTGGCAAGGCCAGACAGGATCAATGAATTTACCTTATACTCTTAAACCCCAATGATAAAACAGCGTCCTGCTGTCATTCAAAGAAGCACTTTATTTTGCACACTGTTCCACACCAAGTACATTATCCCACTGCCATGATTCATTGTGCTGCCAGCTGATAACAGGCCACACACACCCAGCACCCCGCTTTACCCAGAAAGGATGAGAATTTGGCCTTCTGAGGGGATTACCCTTCCTTCCCCTCTCTACGCCGTGCCCAGACATAAGGGCGAGTCTATCTCAGGGGTTGCGGGGCAGGGTGGGGGGGGGCGCGCTCTGAAATTAGACACCGAGTTCTGTGGCAGGCCCACCCACTTTGGCAGAAAAAATAGAAAAGCAAATTATAATTTAAATGGAGAACAATTGCAAAGTGCTGCAGTACAGAGGGACCTGGGGGCCTTGTGCAAGAAACACAAAAGGTTAGTATGCAGGTACAGCAAGTATTGCAAGGGGGATAGAGTATAACAGCAGAGAAGTCCTGCTACAACTGTACAGGGTATTGGTGAGGCCACACCTGGAGTACTGCGTACAGTTTTGGTCTCCATATTTAAGGAAGGATATACTTGCATTGGAGGCTGTTCAGAGAAGGTTCACTAGGTTGATTCCGGAGATGAGGGGGTTGACTTAGGAAGAAAGGTTGAGTAGGTTGGGACTATACTAACTGGAGTTCAGAAAAATGAGAGGTGATCTTATCGAAACATATAAGATAATGAGGGGGCTCGACAAGGTGGATGCAGAGAGAATATTTCCATCATTAGGGGAAACTAAAACTAGTCTCAGAATAAAGGGCCGCCCATTTAAAATGCAGATGAGGAGGAATTTCTTCTCGGAGGGTTGTAAATCTGTGGAATTCGTTGCCTCGGAGAGCTGTGGAGGCTGGAACATTGAATATATTTAAGGCGGAGATAGACAGATTTTTGAGCGATAAGGGAGCAAAGGGTTATGGGGAACAGGCGGGGAAGTGGAACTGAGTCCATGATCAGATCAGCCATGATCTTATTGAATGGCGGAACAGGCTCAAGGGGCTAAGTGGCCGATTCCTGCTCCTATTTCTTATGGTCTTATGTCCTCGTGGGCGAGTGGCTGCTCCTCATAATGACGGGGTACAAATAGCTTCCCCGTCTGATCTCACTGCTGTGCAGGACACCGCAGAGCACGACTGAGATTTATTTTTCCCATACGTGTACAAAACTTAACACATTCAGAAAGAACGTGATTACAAAATCACGACAGACTCCCCACACCCACCCCACCCCACCCCCTGTGCTGACCCTCCCCCACCATGCCTCAAGGATGGCTCCCGATCACAAGACAGATAATACTGTAGAGATCAAAGGTTAAGCAACAATGTTTTGCAGCTAATCTAAGTTAGATACTCTTTCGCTCGAAATTCACAGTAAGAAATATTAAGGGACGGACTTTCGGCCTTCGGGGTTTTTCGGCGCAAAACGTACCGTTTTCACGGCACTACCATTTTTAGGCCGAACTTTTGGCCTTTATGCCTGCCGGTAAGGGAAGCATTGCACAAGTATCGGTGGCGCAAAACGCGAGTTTCGGCAACTTTAGTCCGGGGCTTTTTGCGCTGCGAGAGTGGCCTTGGGACGGGGGGGGGGGGGGTGGGGGGGAAAAATTCCCAAAAAACATTCCAAAAAACATTTACAAGACCCTCAACGCTGCAAATGAAATTTAAAAATAAAAACTTTAACTTACCTTTTTTTGCCGGTTTTCATATTACCGCTGCTGGCGGGGCTGCACCAACAGGTTTGACCCTGTCACTATTGTGGCCGCGTTGTACGGGTCGGGAGTGCGCAGAAAGTCGATCGCAAACGCAATCGGCGTCATTGCACGTCGGCGCACCTCTCCCCGGCAGTACGTCCCATCGCCGCTGCAAACAGGTACCCGAGGATCTCGCCCGGGCTTTCACTGCGGAGGGTCAAATCGCAGCGAAACCCCAATCGTAAACCTCGCAAAAATCCGCCACTAAAGGCGCCAAAATTCTAAGTGAGCAGATGGAACAAAAATGTATATGCTGCATATATATTTACATTGAATGCAGCTCCGGTAAGGATCAGTTAAGTACTGCGCTGTATCACAAATTCAACAAATGATTTGTCAGAGCTTGGATATGCTCTTAAATATGTATTTTAACAAAGCAATAAGGGTGTAATTTTCCTGCATTTTACGTGGCTGAAAACAAAAGCTATTTTTCACTTTTTACTCTCGGGTATGAGTGGTTTCACTTAACGATTATTTGTAATCAGTGCCTACAAGAGTGCCAGGGCTGCTAAAAAGCCTTTTGAACGGAAAAAACACTGCTCCATATATAAGCTCTCACACACCCACACTCGCAGTCACACAAACACGCACACACACTCTCACTCTCTCATACATGCACAAACCGCATTCTCTCTCTCTCTCTCTCTCTCTCTCGCGCGCACATGCGCGCACACTCTCTCTCTTCCATGCAAAAACAGCACTCTCTCTCACTCGCACGCACGCGTGCACTCTCTCCCTCTCATGTATGCACAAACAGCACTCTCTCACTCGCACGCACGCGTGCACTCTCTCCCTCTCGTGTATGCACAAACAGCACTCTCTCTCTCTCGCACGCGTGCGCGCACTCTCTCTCTTTCTCTTTCATGCACAAACAGCACTCTCTCTCACGCGCGCACACACACACACACACATACTCTCTTGCGTGCAAACACACGGACAAATTATGCGGACATTATAACCATACAACTGAGCAAAATGTCAAAAAGTCTACAAGAGTTACCTACATAATTAATGACAATGAATGAGGGTTCAAGCCATGTAGCTTTGTCCCAGCCCCCATTCATCGCAAACCAAAGTATATTAACACTTAGCTTTACTGCTTTTCCAATAAATCTCTGCATGTGCATTTTATATAAGAGCACATGAACATAAGAAATCGGAGCAGGAGTAAGCCATTCGGCCCCTCGAGCCTGCTCGGCCATTCAACAAGATCATGGCTGATCATCGACCTCAACTCCACTTTCCTGCATTATCCCCATATTCCTTGATTCCCCAAGTGACCAATAATCTATCTACGTCAACCTTGAATATATTCAATGATTCAGCAGTCACAGCCCTCTGGAGCAGAGAATTCCAAAGATTCACAACCCTCTGAGTGAAGAAATTCCTCCTCATTTCAGTCTTAAATGGCCGACCTCTTATCCTGTGGCTATGTCGCCTAGTTCTAGACTCTCCAGCCAGGGGGAAACAACCTCTCAGCCTCGACTCTGTCAATCCCCCTCAGACTCCTGCATGTTTCAATGAGTCAATGTGATCACCTCTCGTTCTTCTAAACTCCAGAGAGTATCGGCCCAATCTACTCAATCTCTCCTCATAGGACAACCCTCTCATCCCAGGGATCTATCTTACAACAACAACAACTTGTATTTGTACAGCGCCTTTAACGTGGTGAAACGTGAACCTTCGTTGCACCGTCTATAAAGGCAAGCATATCCTTCCTCAGATCAAGAGACCAAAACTGTGCACAGTGCTCCAGGTGTGGTCTCACCAGAGCCCTGTATAACTGTATCTAACTGAATAAACTTATCCCTTTTTGGCGTGGAAGCAAGTCATCCTCGCTTCGAGGGACTGCCTATGAGGATGAGATAAAACTGCAAGACTTCCTTATTCTTGTACTCCAACCGCCCCCCCCTCCTCCCCCCCCCCCTGCAATAAAGGCCAAAACAAGCCAATTGCCTTTACGAAGGCTTCTTTCACCCGCTGACGGCAGAACACCACGAAAGGGGCACGGGGTCCTCTCCAGTCAAAATGTCAGCAGGAACCCTCCCACTGTAAAGACGTCGACATGAAACTAGGCTGGAAACTCCCCTGCTGCCCCCGCAGTTTCAGGTGGGGGGGCCGGGAGGGGGGGATCTTCCAAGCATAAACAGTGAGGCAACCTGAAACCAGGCTCCTGTCTCAGTGGAAACTAAAATGCTGGTGTCAATGTGGTGCCACCCACGGGCTTTTCCTGCTCAGGGGTTTGCACGTAGCGGCAAGAGTTCTCGCTGCCTGGAACCGTCGCTGTACATAAAAGACTTGCATTTATATAGCGTCTTTCATGACCACCGGACGTCCCAAAGCGCTTTACAGCCAATGAAGCACTAATTGCAGTGTAGCCACTGTTGTAATGTAGGAAACGCAGCAGCCAATTTGCGCACAGCAAGCTCCCAGATAATGACCAGATCATCTGTTTTTTTTTTGGTTATGCTGAATGAGGGATAAATATTGGCCAGGACACTGGGGATAACTCCCTTGCTCGTCTTCAAAATAGTGCCGTGGAATCTTTTACGTCCACCTGAGATGGCAGACGGGGCCTGGGTTTAACATCTCATCTGAAAGACGGCACCTCCGACAGTGCTGCACTCCCTCAGCACTGCACTGGGAGTGTCAGCCTAGATTTATTGTGCTCAAGTCCCTGGAGTGGGACTTGAACCCACAACCTTTGGACTCAGAGCTGAGAGTGCTATCCACTGAGCCACGGCTGGCACTGATAAGCACCGATATCAATGAGGTGTATCCCTCTACAGTGTTACATACATAAGAACATAAGAAACAGGAGCAAGAGCAGGAGTAGGCAATACGACCCCTCGCACCTGCTCCGATCCGATCATGGACTCAGGTCCACTTCCCTGCTCGCTCCCCATAACCCCATATTCCCTTAAGAAACTGGCTATCTCTGCCTTAAATTTATTCAATGACCCAGCTTCCACAGCTTTCTGGGGCAGTGAATTTCACAGATTTACAACCCTCAGAGAAGGAATTCCTCCTCACCTCAGTTTTAAGATTATGCCCCCTAGTTCTAATCTCCCCCATCAGTGGAAACATCCTCTCTGCATCCACCTTGTCAAGCCCCCCCATAATTTTATACGTTTCGCTAAGATCACCTCTCATTCTTCTGAATTCCAATGAGGCCCAACCTACTCAACCTTTCCTCATAAGTCAACCCCCTCATCTCCGGAATCAAACGAGTGAACCTTCTCTGAGTGTTGACGGGGCCAGTTCAGGACTGAAGAGACTGCAAACGGGTAGATAATGGGGCCCCTCGACTGTAGAAAATAAAGATCCAATGTTCAGTGCACGGTGTACCAGGAAACCAGATCGTATCAAGTTACTAAATCTAGCCTTGCAGTTACACTGTGTACACTGGCTTATTGATTTGGATCCAGAACTTAAAACAATCTGAATCCATTTAATGTAAATGAAAGGTAGGATTAGTTCGACAACCAACACTTGTTGTATGTCGCTTTTACCATGAAGAAAGGCCCCGAGGCTTCAGGAAGCAGTAACGTCACAGGTTCTTCAGTTATCAGTAAAACGGATAAGCAGTTCCGCATGTAAACCCTGACAGATAACACACAAGTGGCAGTGTGTTATAGTTTAACTCCAGCCAGAACATGTTGGATATATGTGCACACTCAGACATCACTTTTTAAAATAAACTTGTTTCGGGACATAAATGTGCAGATGTCGGGAAAAAAAAGAACTGTGTAGGTCCTTAACTATATTGATCTTCGGGATGAGGGGTTGCCCAATGAGGAGAGATTGAGTAGACTGGGCCTATACTCTCTGGAGTTTAGAAGAATGAGAGGTGATCTCATTGAAACATACAAGATTCTGAAGGGGATTGACAGGGTAGATGCAGGGAGGATGTTTCCTCTGGCTGGGGAGTCGAGAACCAGGGGTCACAATCTCAGGTCAGCCATTTAGGACTGAGTTAAGAAGAAAGTTCTGCTCAGGGGGTTATGAATCTTTGGAATTCTCAACCCCAGAGGGCTGTCGATGCTGAGTCGTTGAGTATATTTAAGGCCAAGATCGATAGATTTTTGGACTCTGGGGGAATCAAGGGATATGGGGATCGGGCGGGATAGTGGAGTTGAGGCCGAAAATCAGCCATGATCTTATTGAATGACAGAGCAGGCTTGAGGGGCCGTATGGCCTACTCCTGCTCCTAATTCATATGTTCTTCACCAAGGTTATTAACACCTTGGGTAAAGGTCTCCTACACCAATTTAAACTACCGTTGTGTGTCTGTTATTTTATCACCGCCCATTCCTGGGAGTACTGATACTTCCCCAAATGTTCACAGACCAATTGTAACTGAGCCTAATGTCCGTGGCTAACAAGAGGTGTGTTATGTCGATAATGTACTTATGAATGATTCCACGAGGCAATGTGTTGTACTCAAACTGTAGTGACCTTGGTCCTTTATTCCAAACTCCAGAGTGCCCCACAAGCATGGTGTGCAGCCTTTTATACAGGACCCTGCCACCAGGGCAGGAAACCCCCCAGTCTCCACCAGTTGCGCCCTCTAGTGGTACCAGCATGTATGTACACAGTGTAAACCTTATTGATAGTGTATCAGGTAAACAAGTCTCAAACAGTGACTACACAGAGAGTACATCCATGGTCAGCATATACAAGAGGGTGTAAGTCTGTTGGTGCATCAGCGGGATGTGCCTCAGACGTACTCGGCTGTGACGGTGGGAGCTTGGAGTAAAACGGAGCACTTCACGTGGAATATTTGGAAAGCAATGAGCTCCTCTGGTGGCTTGGCGGGTGAAATGCAGCATGTGGCCTGTAACTGAACTGGCACAGACTAGGATAATCCCAGGCTCCAACCTAGGCCTGTGTCCAATTGCCTGATCTGAGACAGGATGCGAGAAGGAATGCTGCAACTGACTGTAGTGTCTCTGGATTAGGAAAGAGGAGAGGTGAGAAACATCCTCCTTATTTTAAAAAAGTGAAAGAAAGAACGAAGAAGAAAGAATGGAGAGAGAGAGAGAGAAAGAGAGAGAGAGAGAGAGAAAAAGAGAAAGAGAGAGAGAGAGAGAGAGAGAGAGGAAGCGGGAAAGGGAGAAAGAAAGAAAGAGAGAAAGAGAGAGAGAGAGAGAGAGAAAGAAAGAGAGAGAGAGAGAGAGAGAGAGAGAAAGAAAGAGAGAAAGAGAGAGAGAGAGAAAGAGAGAGAGAGAGAGAGAGAGAGTGAGAGTGAGAGAAGGAAAGAAAGGAAAGAAAGAAGGAAAGACAGAGACAGAAAGAAAGGAGGTAGGGAGGAATATGCATTTGTGCACTGACTTTCATGATTTCAGGCAATGGTAAAGTGCTTTACAGCATACAGATAGTTTTTGAAGTAGAATCATCGGTTATGTAAGTAAATGCAGCTGCCAAATTAAGCATAGCATGATCCCACAAACAGCACTGAGAGAAATGGCCAGTTAATTTGCTTTGTGGTGCTGCTGTCGACGGATAAGTGTTGTCCATTCAACTAGTATCATGGAATCCTTTGAGCTTCGGTTTAACGTCTACTCCGAAGGGCAGTGACGTCGCCCTCCCCAACAGCACAGAACACCCCCAAGTACCGCGCCGATGTGTCAGCCTAGTTTCGGTGCTCAGACCCTGGAGCAGGGCTGCAGCCCACAACCTCCTGCGTCAGTGGCCAGAGTGCTATTGCTGGGCCGCACTCTGCCTCACAAGTGCGGGAGAAAGTGAGGTCTGATTGATTGGTTTCGGCAGACTCTCTCAGTCCTGCCCTCCAACACGTTCTGATGGGTTTGCAATGCCCACCTCTGACCCCATTGAAATGAGCCGATTTTCTTGTGAAACACGGACGTGCTGCCAACAGGTTGAAACGCTGACGTTTGGTGCGGCTGAATACTCGCTGATGATTGAGGACGCAGGAAAGAATCCAATTGTCTTTAAAATAGAAATAGGGCTTTTTTTCTTAAATAGCTTAAATGACACAAAAAAAAGAGCAAAAGATTCAAAGTTACAGGCGGAACGAAAACCCCAACTGGGCTAAAATCTGACTGGCTGATGATCCGTGGAAAATGGCAGGATGACACTGAATAATCTGCCGTGAATGAGCAGGAAACTCTCCGCTCTACTTTGTGCTATTTGCGAATTGACTTCCCAAATATGCCAACAACATTGCATCCGGAAGCTTCCCGGACGTAATTCACTAATAAAGTTGTCGTCTAATCCTTCGATGGATTTTCAAACCATAAATGCTGGGACAACCAAAATCTATGTCTTGATAACCTAATCTTTGCTCATGGTCACTCAAGGATAACTGCCGTTGAAATAATTTTTCCTATCTTGACAACTGCAGTACATCATTTTTAGTGTTTTTAGTGCAGTGGCAATGCCTGGGAAGCCTGCCTTGTCAAGACCACGATTCCTAATGCATATACTCACTGTCAATGATTCATTTCAAAATATGTAAATAGGACGGGAGGTCTCATGTTGGTAAAACGTTGTTTTTTGGTGGTTAAATAAATGGAGTATGAAGGGCAAATCAATTTAAAGTACCAACATGAATATTAAACCAACGCGTTAAATACAAATCTTTTCCCGTTGTGTGTGATCTGTACGAACCAGCGATTCATTCATTGAGGGCTGCACACGTTTTGCACCTTTACATAGACTCAGATATTGTCTTTAGAATCCTTTTACCAAAACCCGTTTCTTGCTTTCCTTTTCTCCGGAGGGCACCGATATAGACACTGTCTGTCTTCCTTTACTTTGCCAAACGCCACATGAGCCCAGACAATAAGTGCTGGGCGACTATTTGACTGTGGAGGGAGCCACTGCTGAGCACTATCCTGCGCCCTCACGCAACGCATGCGCGCACACAGCGCCACACAGAGAGCCACACACCACACACACACACTCACAGAGCCACACACAGGCAGACACACACACACACACACACAGCCATAGAGAGACACACACACACACACAGAGCTACACAGAGACAGGCACACACACAGAGCCACACAGAGACAGACACACAATTAGACAGACACACACACACACAGCCACAGAGACAGACAGACACACACACACAGAGCCACAGAGACAGACACATACACACACACAGACACAGAGCCACACAGAAACAGAGCCACAGAGACACACACACACAGCCACACACACACAGACCGAGCCACACAGACAGACACACACACAGAGACAGACACACACACACGCAGAGCCACACAGACAGACAGTCACACAGAGCAACACGCATATACAGACACAGTCACACACACAGAAAGTCACGCACACACACAGACAGTCACGCTCACACACAGACAGCCATGCTAAACACAGTCATGCTAAACACAGACAGTCACGCTAAACATAGACAGTCACGCTAAACACAGACACGCACATTTTCCAGTCGGTTTCACTGTATAAAGACCATAAACAGAGTTAGTGAAACCGAGCATAATACCACTGCCATAATCCCGGATGCGATTGTCTAAACCAGCACAAACCAGGGGACTTCCTGCTTGTCTTCCATAAATTACAGGGAACATTACCGAGGATCCTGATTTGCATTAAATTAATGAGGTTCCTGTAATATATATAGCTCCACCTGTCAAACCATACAAGTTATGTATGATGCTTATTTTGTTATAATTATTTCTTCATTAAGGAGGGAGAAGTATAATATATATAGCTCCGCCTGTGGACTCCTGTGGCACTGCAGCCAGTGCTGTTTATAGTAAAGAGGGAACTGGTCACCTGATTAGAGTTCCCGAGTGCTCTGCCATCTTAGGATGTGTGTGTGTGTTTGTGAGTTGTACTGAAGATAGAACAGTTCCCACCAAACTTGTGTCGGGCTGGACATCACCAGGAAGGGTCGCTGAGTGCTGTACCATGATTTTGGTCTCACTATTGCCCATCTCCAACAAAAAGCAGGGCAGGTAACGAGAGCAAAATCAGCCGCCATGTGTCCAGAATCTACCTTACTCCCCGCTTTAAGTAGCTTATTACTGTAGAATTTTGTTTCAATATCTCACTTTATAGAATTATACAGCACAGGAGGCCGCCATTCGGCCCATAGTGCCTGCGCCAGTTCTTTAAAAGAGCAAGACAACCAATTCCGCTCTTTCCCCATTTTGCTTTTCAAATATATCTTCTCTCTTAGGTAGCCCCCCGGAGTCGAGGATGACTTGTCTTCCAGATCTTAACAACTCGCTGCGTAAAAAAATTCTCATCACACCCCTGTTTGTTTTTGCCAATTATCTTAAATCTGTCTCTTCTGCCAGTGGAAGCAGTTTTTCCCCTCTCTACTCTATCAAAACGCCTCATAATCTTGAGCATCTCTATTAAATCGCCCCTTGACTTTCTCTGCTCCAAGGAGAACAATCCCAGCTTCTCCAGTCTCTCTACACAACTGAAGTCCCTCATCCCTGGAACCATTCTGGTAAATCTCTTCTGTGCCACCTCCAAGGCCTTGTCTTCCTACCTACAGTGTGGAGCCCAGAATTGGACACAATACTCCAGCGGAGGCTTAGCCAGATAGGAATGTAAATTTGAATGAAGCCCCTCTTGTTAATCTTAAATCTACGCAGACAATCTGAACCGATCCTGGAAGCACATTTACCTTCTACCCCGCTCAACTCAAGGGGTGTCCTTTCCACGTTCGGTGGGGGCGGTAAGTGGAGGGTGGGGGGGAGGGGGGAGTGGATCAACTATCTCTGGTACATTCCATCCGATTTTTCTGCTTATTGAAGTCCCCAAAATTGTTTGATCCAAATGATATTACATTTTTTAGTGTTTAAAAAAAAGGGCTCTGAATTATGGGGAGTGATGCTATTTTTGCTCCAGTCAAAGTGATTCTAAAATGGGTAACAAATATGACATAGCATTAATAGCACAGAAGCAGGCCATTCGGCCCAACGTGTCTATGCCAGTGTTTATGCTCCACACGAGCCTCTGCCCAACCTGACATCATCTCACCCCATCGCCATATCCTGAAAAGACCTTTTGCGAGTAGTTTATTGGTGAGTGGTGGTGCTGTCAAGCTGCTCCGTGCCATCCGCAGGAATTTCTCCAATTGGTGTCCAACATGGAGGAGCACTGATTCAGTAGGTGGCAAGCAGCAGGCAGTTTCCTTGGCCTTGCCTGACCCGAAGACAATAAAAACTTGCATTCATTTAGCGTCTTTCATGACCACCAGCCATCTCAAAGCCATTGAAGTACTTTTGAAGCGTAGTCACTGCTGCAATGTGGAAAAGGCAGCAGCCAATTTGCGCACAGCATGCGCCCACAAACAGTAATGTGATAATGACCAGATAATCTGGGTTTTTTTGTTATGTTGATTGAGGGATAAATATTGGTCAGGATACCGGGAATAACTCCCCTGCTCTTCTCCGAAATAGGGCCACGGGTTCTTTTATGTCCACCCGAGAGAGTAGGCAGGGTCTCGGTTTAACGTCTCATCCGAAAGACGGCACCTCGGACAATGCAGCGCTCCCTCAGCACTGCACTGGGGTTGTCAGCCTAGATTTTTGTGCTCAAGTCTCTGGAATGGGACTTGAACCCACAACCTTCTGACTCAGAGGCGAGGGTGCTGCCCACTGAGCCACGGCTGACAATTAGAAACGCCATGGGTTGTGGAGTCAATGTTGAATGAATCCTAGGTCCACGCCCTCCTGACAGTATACCACTGAGCCCCACCTCTGGGGGATCTATACTGCCGTTGGGATCATCATAACCAGGGATTGTGACCATACTGATTGAGGGATAAATATTGACCAGGGTACCGGGGATAACTCCCCTGCTCTTCTTAGAAATAGTGCCATGGGATCTTTCACATCCATCCGAGAGGGCAGACTGGGCCTCGGTTTAACGTCTCATCCAAAAGACGGCACCTTCGACAGTGCAGCACCCCCATCAGCATTGCATTGGAGTGTCAGCCTGGATTATGTGCTCAAGTCTCTGGAGTGGGACTTGAACCCACAACCTTCTATAATTATTTTATAAATATAGTTAGTAACATTATATTTCTAAGAAGAACACGCTAATCACAACTGCTCATGTAGAAAATAAAGACACAATGAATGAGAATGCCCAACTTGAACAAGAAGAAAATGGGCACAAGAGCAGATTAATGGAAGAAACTGCGCTGAGAAAGTGGACAGGTCATTGGACGTCCATTACTGCAATACGTTATAGAATCAATACACCATTAAAAGCCATGAAGAGTATTTACTGCTACCTGTGCACACGACATACTCCGGTGGAATAATGATACAGCCCACCTCGGGAACCCAAAGCACAGCTGTATGTTTACAGTGACGATGCTTCATTCAGTCAACTGACTAGTTCGCAGCGACAGATATATGGGGCTCAAAATTGGCCCCTGCCGATTTTTGGCGCACTCGCCCATGGTGCGCCGCTACCGTCCGCCTCCAAGCGTGCCGAAAATCTTCCTCCCGACTCTGGTCGCTGTCCGGCCTCTCCTCGGTGGTGGCGTAGCGTGGCCAGTGGATTGGGGTCGGAGCCAGTGTCCCGGTGCTGAAAACAGTGCCGGGAGGTCTGCACATGCGTGTTAGAATGTGTGCGCATGCGCAGTAGCTCCCCATCCCCAACGCGTCCTGCAGCCTGCGAGAGGGACCCGATGCTCGCAGTTGCCGTCCCGATCCCTGGCCGAGTGGTCAGATGAAGATAGGACTTCTATTTTTTTTATTTGTTTTTGATTGCTTATTACTTTTTGTGCTTTGTTTAGTGCTTTGTAAGTCTTGGTGCTTTAGAATGTACTTACCTGCGATGATTTCTTAACTCTCTGCAAGGGTTTTCTGAAGTGGCCACATACACTGGCGTAAGTAGATTTGGAGTAACTATTAGCTGGCCAAAGTGGCCTAAATGGCCAAAACTGGCGTAGGTGGCTGGTAATGCCCCTTCTGACAGAAAAAAAACGAAACAAAAAAAATCCTAACTAACTCACTTACACCGGCGCAAATTGAATGTGCAAAATGGGGATTTTTAAAGACACTCCAGAAAAATCAAGTTGCTCCAAAAAAAAACGGAGCTACTCCTGGCCAATTTTGAGCCCATAGTGACTAAAATGTGTCCTACACACTTGGAGCTATATGCACTCTAGACCCCCTGCTGCAATAGGATGGTCTTGCGGGATATCAGATCCCCAAGCAGCTCCCTAACACAGGACTCCGTGCTCTGCAGACCATTCCCAGGGACGCACACCGAGACAGACATCAGCTGCTGCTGAAGAGCCATCAACTCGGTGAAAGACGCACTTTGGTCTTTCCTAAACTTGCTGGTCTTCCAGAGCAAGGAGATGTCCACGGCCGAGTGTTGCAGACTGACGCAATCCAAGGTCCAGGAGTACGTGCTGAGAGATGCACTAAAGATTGGTGCAGTCGCCGCAAAGGCACGATGGGGAAGGGCCAGAGTTTAAGGCCCTTTCACCACGGTAAACCCAGGGGACGAAATCAGACTCCCCTCGGGCTGTACTTGTTAATCTGCTTGTATACACAGAGCACCATGTACTGCAAAACACCTGTGTTGTGCCATGTATAATGAAAGTCTCTGCACTGTTTAGTAACTTGTAAAGAAATGTAACTGTATTCTCATCCGTTCCGTGTACTGCTTTTATCTGCATAGTGCTACACGTAACGTGATTCGTGATCGGTATCAAAATGTATCCTGGAATGTAATGTAAACCTGTTCTCATCTGCTACATGTAATACCCTTATTTGCACAGTGCTACATGTAACGTGATTTACGGATTGTACTAAACTGTACCTTGAAATGAAATGCACGCTAGTGCATTGTATGGAACTGCTGTCAGCATCCAAACGAATTGTATGGGATTGCTGACTGCAAGGTACTGAGCTATTTTCCACTGTATTGCGAAAATTTTATATGAATAAAGTATATTTTTGAAAAAGAAAATCCCCAGGTCTCTGCCAGAACTTCTCTGCTATTCAAGTGCTTTCATGGCCAGCACTGGTCTCTGGTATCATTATTCCTATTTTTACAGTGACTGTCAGTGACCTACTGTGGAGCTGTCTGTTATTAGCGTGCAAGTGATCGGCACATTGGGTACAGGCAGGTAACATCTCTTCCCCCCTGCAACTGGGCTTGTGAACGGATTCAACGATCACTGACTCACAAGGAATGAGGGTTCACGGTGCAACACAATGTCACAAGCATCCTTCAGTGTCCATCAGTGTCATTATGGCACAGAAGGAGGTCATTCGGCCCATCGGCCCATCGAGTCCATGCCAGCTCTCTGTAGAGCAATCCAGTCAGTCCCATTCCTCGCTCTGTCCCCGGAGCCCTGCAAGTTTATTTCCCCCAAGTGCCTATCCAATTTCCTTTTGAAATCATTGATCGTCTCCACTTCCACCACCCTCGTCGGTAGCGAGTTCCAGGTCATTAGCGCTCACTGTGTAAAAAAGCTCTTCCTCACATCCCCCGCCCCTGTATCTCTTGCCCAAAACCTTAAATCTGTGTCCCCTAGTCCTTGTACCATCAGCTAATGGGAACAGCTTTTCTCTGTCTACCTTATCTAAACCCGTCATAAGCTGGAACACCTCTATCAAATCTCCCCTCAACCTCCGTTGCTCCAAGGAGAACAACCTCAGCTTCTCCAACCTAACCTTATAGCTAAAACCCCTCATCCCTGGAACCATTCTGGTAAATCTCCTCTGCACCCTCTCAAGGACCTTCACATCCTTCATTGTAGGGCAACACCGTACACTGGGTTTATGATCATCCTTCAAGACATCGCCTCCCCAATTCCTCATACAACTTTCTTTAAAGACAGGTAGAAATTATTCTGGGTCCATTTTCTCAGTGCTGCACTATTACGGGTTCAAGTCCCATGCCAGAGACTTGAGCGTAATATCTAGGCTGACACTCCAGTGCAGTACTGAGGGAGTTCTGCACTGTCAGAGGTGTTGTCTTATATGGGTGAGACTTTAAACCTAGGCCCCGTTTGGACATAAATGATCCCATGGCACTATTTCAAGAAGAGCAAGGAAGATTTCCCTGGTGTCCAGGCCAATATTGATCCCTCAATCAACATCATGTATCACGTTGCTGTTTGTGGGACCTTGCATAGAATGTTATAGCGCAGACACAAGACCCAGATTATCCATCCCCTTGCCGTTTGTGGTCCACTGCTATATGGAAAATGGCTGCTGTGATCCCTGACACAAAAGCAACTGCCCTTCAAAGTAACTCATTGCACATGGAGCGATTTGAGTTGTGGTTAAGACCTCAAGGGTCAAGTTACGAGGTGAGATTACAAAAATTAGGGTTGTATTCCCTAGAATTTAGAAAGTTATGGGGCGATCTGATCGAACATAAGAACAGAAATGGGAGCAGGAGTAGGCGATTTGGCCCCTCGAGCCTGCTCCGCCATTCAATAAGATCATGGCTGATCGAAGCAGTCAGGATATTAAGGGGAACAGATAGGGTAGAGAGAGAGAGAGACTATTTCTGCTGGTTGGGGAGTCTAGGACTAGGGGACATAGTCTAAAAATTAGAGCCAGATCTTTCAGGAGTGAAATTAGGAAACACTTCTACATGCAAAGGGTGATAGAAGTTTGAAACTCTCTTCCCCAAACGGCAACTGATGCTGGGTCAATTGTTAATTTTAAATCGGAGATTGATAGGTTTTTGTTAAGGTATTAAGGGATATGGGCCAAAGGCAGGTGCATGGTGTTGGATCGCAGATCAGCCATGATCCCATCGAACGGCAGAACAGACCCAAGGGGCTGAATGGCCTCCTCCTGTTCCTATGTTCCCATGTAAACGCAAGTCCTTTGGCTTGGCAGGTCTCCCCAGACAGCTCAAGCAATACCCGAGGGCGACGGCCATAAAGGGTCACAGTGACAGGTTGGGAAGAGATCATTAGAGTGGGAGGAGGCCCGTGTGGGGTATGAACGACCGAAACCAGTTGGGCCAAATGGCCTGTGCTATAGATACTTCATAATTCAACATTCTGACTCGGTGCACGAGATACACACTGTATATTTGTACATACGCAGTCGTGTATGCATGTATACAGTGCTACGTGTGAGTAGATCAGTTGGGCTTTTGAATTCTATACATTTTTAGACACCAATCACGTTTCACAGTAGCGACATATCAGCAACACCGATAACCATCTTGGCTTTGCTGAATTAACCCAACACCCTTAGCCGTTCTTCCACAGATTAAATCTGGAATCTGCTCAATTTCTTTACATTTTACTTGCAGGCTTCCCTTTTGGTTTTTTGGAATCAAATTATCTGTGATTTACGACTATTAGTTCTATAACCTGAATCTATAATCCGAACCAGCGAGGTTACCCAGTTGACTCTTTGGAAAGTGCAGGAGACCTGCCGCCTGTTCAAATGTAAAATGATACATCACCACCGTGTAATGTGAAATAAATTTATTACCACCACCACTTACAGCAAGCAGCAGAGGAATTTGCTGGATTGACTCAAAAAGGTAAAAGGCAGTGTAGCTGGATCATATTTCCTTCATCATTCAATACCCTGAATGCAAAAGCCACTCACAATCAGCCCCTTTTCACACATTTTAATTTTGTCTCCATGCGGAACGGGATGGTGAAATGGGTCAAATGTTGGAGTCAAAACCAACAGAAAATCGCTCTTCGAGAAAAAGACATTTATCGCAAAATAAAAACCAGGCTTACAATTAGATTACACATGGAGAAATCCACCCTTCGCTTTGAGCAAATCTGACACGTGAAATGTCCTGATGTTCCTCCAATTTATTTACTCAGTTTACAAACATCTTTATATCATCCTCTATGGAAGTGAAGAGTTCAACGTTTAATCCCCGTCCAAAATAATCTATCCTCCCCCACCCTCTCGCCCATTTTCTCCCTATTTCTTTTGCATCCAGTACTGGATGAGCAGAAATTTTCTCCAATTGAATATTGGGAAGACCGAAGCCATTGTTTTCAGTCCTCGCCACAAACTCTGTTCCCTAGACACTGATTCCATCCCTCTCCCCAACTCCTGTCTGAGGCTGAACCAGGCACCAGATTAACTCTCATCCATCACCCCTGTGCTCGTTGACCTACATTGGCTTCAGGTTAAGCAATGCCTCGATTTCAAAATTCTCATAGTTATTTTCAAATCCCTCCATGTCCTCGCCCCTCCCTATCTCTGTAATCTCCTCCAGCCCTCCCAACACCCCCCCATCTCTGTAATCTCCTCCAGCCCTCCCAACACCCCCCCATCTCTGTAATCTCCTCCAGCCCTCCCAACAACCCCCCATCTCTGTAATCTCCTCCAGGCCCCCCACCCCAAAAGATGTCTGCGCTCTTCTAATTCTGCACTCCTGAGCATCCCTGAATATAATCACTCAACCATTGGTGGCCGTGCCTTCTGTTGCCTAGGCCCCAAGCTCTGGAACTCCCTGCCTAAACCTCTCCACCTCTCTTTCCTCTTTCAAGATGCTCCTTAAAACCTACCTCTTTGACCAAGCTTTTGGTCACCTGCGCTAATTTCTACTTGTGCGGCTCGGTGTCAAATTTGTATCGCATAATAGTCCTGTGAAGCGCCTTGGGACGTTTCACTACGTTAAAGGCGCTATATAAATACAAGTAATTGTTGTTGTTCTCCGAAGGCCAATGATTCCTTTGCCGGGATATAGTTCCGGGGCGCTGCTTGTCCTCCAATAACTCCCATGCGAGGCTGGACATTGCACTCAATGCAGGGAAGTTAGCCACTCCCAAGCCCACTCCTACCCTCACGCAACATCCTCACTCATTGAGCTCCCAGCATAATTAGAGACCGATACTCTCGGGAGTTTCCCCCTCCCTAGCCAGCCACAGAGTCTTTCTCACAGCTCCAACTGGAGGTAAACTAACTCTGGCCGGTTTAGGAATCAGATTCGGGGTCTTTCTGCCCCACAAGATGCAGTTGCCCACTGTGTTAAACCACTGGGCCTGCAGCAGTGCATCCAAAGTCTGCTTCGAAGTGAAAAAAATCTATGCAAGCATCTTCATCTATTGTACTCCTCCAATGAACCATGAATGGAATCTCTTAAGCAAACAGGCAGGATAATATCCCCATTGTGTCGCTCGTTTCAAATAAAAAGATGTGTAAAGGACCCTGACTTGACTACTTGACTGCTTCTTGTACAGTACCGTAACACTGCTGGGTTGTAATAAAACAAAGCAGAAAGGGAGCGTACACACATAGAAAGTACAACAAACAGGCCGTTCGGCCCAACCAGTCTGTGTGGCGTTTATCCTCCACACGAGCAAATAGCCTTCATCGCATTTACCTGCCCTGTTTCCACACACAAACATAGAACAGAACAGCACAGGAGGCGGCCATTCGGCCCATCAAGTCTTTTGAAGGACAATCCAGTCAGTCCCACTCCCCCCCCCCGTTCTTTTCCCATATCCCGGCATTTTTTTCTCCTTCAAGTATTTATCCAATTCCCTTTTGAAGGCTACTATTGAATCTGCCCACACCACCCTTTCAGGCCGTGCATTCCAAATCCTAACCACTCGCTGCGTAAAAAAGGTTTTCCCACATGTCGCCTCTGGGTTTTTTGCCAATCACCTTAAATCTGTGCCCTCTGGTTATCGACCCTCAGCCATCCGAAACAGTTTCTCTTTATTTACTCTGCATGATTTTAAACACCGCGATCAAATCTCCTCTTAGCCTTTTCTGCTCTAAGAAGAACAACCCCAGCAAAAAATAGTCCTGTATCCCCTTTTCCTCGTCCACCTATCTAATCTAATTCTTCAAATACTGACTTGGGATCTTTAATGTCAACCTGAACAGGCAGGTGTTTAAACTCGCATCCAAAGAGCAGCACGTCTGAAAGTAGAACAGATCCTCGGTACTGCAGTGGAACAGTCACGGAGAGGGGCTCAAGTCCTCGAGTGGGTCTTAAGGGCATAACATTCTGATTCAAAAGGCAAGAGTGTTACTAACTGAGTCAAGCAGATACTGAAAAATATAACCTTTCACTTCAAATTCGATCATCACTCATCTGTACTGGAGTGAAAGAAGGACAGTTTGAAAGGGATGTCGTCCGGAAGATGCTGAGTCTCTGAATATATTCAAGGCTGAGATAGATAGATTTATGGAGTCTAGGGGAATCAAGGGATATGGAGATCGGGCGGGAAAGTGGAGTTGAGGTATAGGATCAGCCATGATCTTATTGAATGGCGGAGCAGGCTCGAGGGGCCGTATGGCCGACTCCTGCTCCTATTTCTTATGTCCGTAATCAGGAGTCTATCTTTCTTCAGAACGACTGCCTGAGGTACTAGGGTTGGTAGTGCTGTGGGAGAAAAAGTTTGGAAAGAAAAACAGCTGGGTTTTTTTTTCATTTTGTCATCAAAGGTAACAGAAAGATAACAAAAAAGTTGGTTATTCCAAAAAAAAGCAAAATATTAGTGTCTCAATCATCAAACCTCCAGCATGACTTCCCTTAGGTCCAAACCAATTTTTAGTCAAGGGTTTCTCTTGCTTTCCAAGTGATCTTACGTTGATGAGTCAGATGCAGGAGAAGAATTTTTCTTCCCCTGGAGAGTGTGTTTCATAAGCTATGATTTAGCTGTCCATGGTCACAGCCACAACCTGATCGCCAAGGTCATGCTGCAGGCTCAGCAAGACACTGCATCACAAAAGATATGGCCAGACTGGAGCTATCATCCCCTGGGACCAACATCTCCAGCATCACCATGGGCAGTCCCTCGGAATCAAGGAAGACTTGCTTCCTAAAGTGAGTTCTCAGGTGACTGAACAGTCCAATACGGGAATTACAGTCTCTGTCACAGGTGGGGCAGACAGTGGTTGAGGGAAAGGGTGGGTGGGGAGTCTGGTTTGCCGCACGCTCCTTCCGCTGCCTGCATTTGTTTTCTGCATGCTCTCGGCAACGAGACTCGAGGTGCTCAGCGCCCTCCCGGATGCTCTTCCTCCACTTAGGGCGGTCTTTGGCCAGGGACTCCCAGGTGTCGGTGAGGATGTTGCATTTTATCAAGGAGGCTTTGAGGGTGTCCTTGAAACGTTTCCTCTGCTCACCTGGGGCTCGCTTGCCGTGTAGGAGTTCCGAGTAGAGCGCGTGCTTTGGGAGTCTCGTGTCGGGCATGCAGACAATGTGGCCCACCCAACGGAGCTTGTCGAGTGTGGTCAGTGCTTCGATGTCATCAAACATCCCCATCGAAGCATTGGCCACACTCGATCAGCTCTAATAGACAGGACCACATCGTCCGCATGCCCGATACTCGGCTCCCAAAACAAGCGCTTTACTCTGAGCTCCGACACGGCAAGCGAGTCCCAGATGGGCAGAGGACACGCTTCAAGGACCCCCTCAACGCCGCCTTGAAAAAGTGCAACATCCCCACCGACACCTGGGAATCCCTGGCCCAAGGCCGCTCAAAGTGGAGAAGCATCCGGGAAAGCGCCGAACACCTCGAGTCTCTTCGCCGGGAGCACGCGGAAGCCAAGCGTAAACATCGGAAGGAGTGCACGACAACCCAAGCACCCCACCCACCCGTCCCTTCAACCACCTGTGACAGAAACTGTAGATCCCGCATTGGACTCATCAGTCACCTGAAAACTCATATTAGTGTGGAAGCAAGTCATCCTCGACTCCGAGGGACTGCCGCAGAAGATCTTCTGCAGGGACGGAAACGGGCTCTCGTACAACTTCCCCTCATTTAATTTGAGTGAAAGGGGTTGGCGAGCTCTGACAGCACAGACTGAAGATATGGTTATTCAGAGTTAGAGATGAGCCTTAAAGCACGCTAGGACAGCTGTCACCTGCTCCACGACCAGTCAGGAACTGATCTGCTCTGGACCAACATGGCAGCATTGATGGGCAAAGTACCATTATTGATCAGAGGTGCCACATTGGGATTTTAACCTATTTGTCACGTTGGGAACTCGACATCCAAGACATAATTAAATTCCTTGACTGACATTAAAGCAAATCCCTTTGATGTTTTATCAGAGTCCCTGTCAATCTGTGAATTGAGAAAGCAGCGATGGATTTGTTGCAGTTCACTCGAAATATCTCCTCACTCCCCCATGGTTAAGCTGGTTAAAGTAGCTAACCAGAACATACCAAGAAGGGTGTAAGTTTAATCCCCAGTTTGTGATAAATAAGCTGACCTCAAACGGGACAGCAGTTGGCCAGTACAATCGCCCTCCGCACCCTGGATTAGGGGAGGGGAAAATCAACCTGGTTGCCCACTCCTGATCTCTATCCATGACCCCCGTCATTAGAACATAAGAATTAGGAGCAGGAGTAGGCCATACAACCCCTCGAGCCTGCTCCGCCATTCAATAAGATCATGGCTTATCATCGACCTCAACTCCACTTTCCCACCTGATTTCCGGATCCCTTGATTCCCCCAAAGTCCAAAAATCTGCCTGTCTCAGCCTTGAATATTTTCAGAGACTCAGCATCCATAGCCCTCTGGGACAGAGAATTTGAAAGATTCACAACCCTCCGAGTGAAGAAATTCCTCCTCATCTCAGTCCTAAATGGCCGACCCCTTATTCGGAGACTGTGACCCCTGGTTCTAGACTCTCCAGCCAGGGGAAGCAACTGTCAGAAGCAGCCATGTGAACAGTGAGAGACGACAGGGTCAAGCTCAGCTGTCAAGCCTCCCACTATCAAATAACCTGCCTAATCTTGCTGTCGAGATAAAATACAAGGATTTCAAAGTGGCAAGACAACTAAAAGACAAGCAATTATGACCCTCAAAAATGGAGAGCCCATTGTGAAAGAAAGACGACTTGCATTTCTATAGCACCTTTCACGACCACCGGGCATCCCAAAGCGCTTTACAGCCAATGAAGTACTTTTCCAAGTGCCATCACTGTTGTAATTGTGCACAGCAAGCTCCCACAAAAATGTGATAATGACCAGATTGTCTGTTTTAGTGATGTTGATTGAGGGATAAATATTGGCCAGGACACTGGGGATAACTTCCCTGGTCTTCTTCAAAATAGTGCCGTGGGATCTTTTACATCCACCTGAGAGGGCAGACGGGGCCTCGGTTTAACAGCTCATCATTTTGCTTCAAGTAGGTCCTAAAGCTCATGTGCTGGTTAAGTGGTGCTTTCGGAGTAAGATTGCAAAGCCACTGGAGGTGACACACCTTGCCATTCCTTTAGTGTCAAAATGGAAGCTTAAAGTAGCTCAGATAAAGCAGCAAGGTCCTGCTCTGAGCAAGACTGCCACCCCTTATCTTGTCCTATCTCATTATCTGTGAGAGTTTTTTTTCCTGTTGTATCCATATTGTATTTTTCAGTTTCTTCTGAGGTACTGCTGACAGATTCTCCTCTGTCCGTATGGATGTGGGACAGACTGAGGCTAGGCCAACTCGTAGATTAGGCCACATAGGAATGGAGAATTTTAGCTATGAAGACAGATTGGATAGGCTGGGTTTGTTCTTCTTGGAACAGAGGAGGCCGAGAGGAGATCTCATTGAGGTGTATAAAATTTTGAGGGGCCTGGATATAGTGAATAGCAAGGGCCTATTTCCCTTGGTGGAGGGGTCAATTACGAGGGAGCATAGTTTTAAAATGGTTGGTGGAAGGTTCAGAGGGGTTTTGAGGGGGGCTTCTTCACGCAGAGGGTTGTGGGGGTCTGGAACTCACTGCTTGGAAAGGTGGTAGAGGCAGAAATCCTCACCACATTTAAAAGATGCTTGGATGGGCACTTGAAGTGCCGTAACCTGCAGGGTTACGGACCTAGAGCTGGTAAGTGGGATTAGACTGGATAACCTCTGGTTGGCTGGCGCAGATACGATGGTAAGTACTTCAGGGTATCTAATACGGCCAGGGTGATCTCCTGGACTAGTTTCGATCGCCTGGATGGGTCGGAGAGAAATTTTCCCAGATTTTTCACCCCAATTGGCCTGGGTTTTTATCTGGTTTTTTTGCCTCTCCCAGGAGATCGCATGGCTCTGGGTGGGGTAGAGTGTAAAATATTGCGATACATGGAATGTCACAGTTGTGTCAGGTGGACTGGTTGGGCTGGGTGCTTTTTACCTGTCCGCCATTGTTCATTGGTTTATATGTAACCTTCAGGGCTGCTGACCGAGGGCCGTGTGGCTCTTTGTCGGCCGGCACAGACATGATGTGCCAAAATGGCCTCCTCCTGTGCTGTAAATTTCTATGTTTCTGTAACTGGACACCAATCATGGCAGACTAAATGGTCCAAAACATACCAGAATAATCAGCAACAATCTTCATATCGGGACATGTATATCTCTGCCACAACTGTACAGTGTATTGGTGAGGCCACAGCTGGAGTACTGCATGCAGTTTTGGTCTCCGTATTTAAGGAAGGATCATCACTGTTGTAACCTGCATGACACCTGAGCACCAGAGGGTCTACCTGTTGCAGTCCCAAGGGATCGAAGCATCCCTTGGGAGCACAGTACATAAGCAGGCCACCTCCACAAGGTACCTGGACTCTGGAATCTTATTAAAGGAGCTAAGGTCACATTTGCTCATTGTACACAGTACTTAGTTTCACCCTTTATTATGAGTGTAATCATCACCATCATCATCATCATAGGCAGGCCCTCGGAATCAAGGAAGACTTGCTTCCACTCTTAAAATGAGTCCTTAGGTGGCTGAACAGTCCAATATGAGAGTCACAGTCTCTGTCACAGGTGGAACAGATAGGCGTTGAGGGAAGGGGTGGGTGGGACTGGTTTGCCGCACGCTCTTTCCGCTGCCTGCGCTTAATTTCTGCATGCTCTCGGCGATGAGACTCGAGGTGCTCAGCGCCCTCCCGGATGCACTTCCTCCATTTAGGGCGGTCTTTGGCCAGGGACTCCCAGGTGTCAGTGGGGATGTTGCACTTTTTCAGGGAGGCTTTGAGGGTGTCCCTGTAACATTTCCTCTGCCCACCTTTGGCTCGTTTGCCGTAATACTTGCATTGGAGGCTGTTCAAAGAAGGTTCACTAGGTTGATTCCGGAGATGAGGGGGTTGACATGAGGATAGGTTGAGTAGATTGGGCTTCTACTCACTGGAGTTTAGGTGATCTTATTGAAACTTATAAGATAATGAGGGGGCTCGACAAGGTGGATGCAGAGAGGATATTTCCACTCATCGGGGAAACTAAAACTAGGGGACATAGTCTCAGAATAAGGGGCCGCCCATTTAAAACTGAGGTGGAGGAATTTCTTTTCTGAGAGGGTTGTAAATCTGTGGAATTCTCTGCCCCAGAGAGCTGTGGAGGCTGGATCATTTAATATATTTAGGGCGGAGATAGACAGATTTTTGAGCGATAAGGGAGTAAAGGGTTATGGGGAACGGGCAGGGAAGTGGAGCCGAGTCCATGATCAGATCAGCCATGATCTTATTGAATGGTGGAGCTGGCTCGAGGGGCCAAATGGCCGACTCCTGCTCCTATTTCTTATGTTCTCTTATTAGTTTGAAAGAAAAATATGGCATACCGACAGGATGAGGTAAAAAATAACACTGCCATGCAGCAGAGAGTGAGAACACAACCTGTCAATACAAGGAAGCAGCCAAGACACTCAGCGGTAGACTGTGGAGGCCTACTGTCGAGGTAATCAGAATTCTTCTCAGCTGCCTTCAGAGCTCCAAGGTTTTAAATAGTCTTGGAAAGGGCTTATAAAATTCAAATGTTCAGTTCTAATTAAGCTGGTGACAAAATATGAATATGTCATTAAAAAAACAGTTAGTATAGTCAGTGTCACTGGTTCAAAGTAAAAAAAATCTGATTTTTTTTTGTTATCTCAGAATGCAAGTTTTTTTTTAATATGCAAGATAACATATTTAACTCAACACTATGTCCACAAATAATCAGCCTTCATTTATGGGATGTTTTATTTTTGGTTACCAGACCTGGTTCCTAGAATTCGGCCCAAGCAACTAACACTTGTTTACAGCTAAACTCTCTCTGCCATTTGTGGATCCAAGTGTGCGTAGGAACATCGGAGCAGGAGGAGGCCATTCAGCCCCTCGAGCCCGTTCCTCCATTCAATGAGATCATGGCTGATCAGCGATCTAACTCCATGTGTCCCATATCCCTTAATGCCTTTGGCTAACAAAAAATCTATCAATCTCAGATTTAGAATGGACAATTGACCCAGCATCAACAGCCGCTTGCAGAAGAGAGTTCCAAACTTCTACCGCCCTTTGTGTGTAGAAGTGTTTCCTAATTTCACTCCTGAAAGGTCTGGCTCTAATGTTTAGACTATGCCCCCTAGTCCTAGACTCCCCAACCAGTGGGAATAGTCTCTCTCTATCTACCCTATCTGTTCCCCTCACTATCCTGAAAACTTCGATCAGATCACCCCTTAACCTAAATTCTAGGGAATACAACACTAGTTTGTGTAACCTCTCCTTGCAATTTAACCCCTGGAGTCTGGGTATTATTCATTTAAAAGAAAACAATTGTTTTGCAGCAAAGATTTCCTCATTTTCTCTCAAGCCACTTCCACCTTCAACCTCCTAAATCCATCCTTTGTAAAAAGAAACAGGTGAGGAGGATAATAAAGGCCACGTCACCAGACTCTATTAATTCACGTTCTTGATCAAACCAACGTTAAACGTGCTCTCCTTACCTCCAACCGTCTTTACCTACCGCAACCATATAATTCAGCCAGGATGACCAAACCTGTACTTAGTAATTCAGAGACTGAAAGTCAGTCAATAACATAGGCTGTAGACTTTCTCCGAATCCTCAACCAATGCTCGAGACCAGCCCTCGGATTTTCTCTCCCTATGGGACGTGTCCACCACTTGGTCCCATCCACCAAGCCGCTGGGGTTACACTGGAAAGCTACGGTTTAGGAAATTGGGAGTGCAGTTTCAAACTAGGTCATAAATATTTTTTTTTTTTTTAATAAAACTGTATTAATATTCAGCAGCATATACAAACACATACAAAATTCTTATAGGGCTCAACAAGGTAGGTGCAAGGAGGATGTTTCCCCTGGCTGAGGAGTCTAGAACCAGGGGTCACAGAATAAGGGGTCGGCCATTTAGGACAGAGATGAGGAGAAACTTCTTCACTCAGAGGATGGTGAATCTCTGGAATTCTCTACCCCAGAGGGCTGTGAAGGCTCAGTCTTTGAGCATATTCAAGACAGAGATCGATAGATTTTTGAATATTAAGGTAATCAAGGGATATGGGGATAGTGCAGGAAAGTGAAGTTGAGGTAGAAGATCAGCCATGATCTCATTGAAAGGTGGAGCAGGCTGGATTGGCCAAATGGCCGACTCCTGCTCCTAATTCTTATGTCCTTCTGACTCAAAGGCGAGAGTGCTACCCCACTGAGCCACAGCTGACACTGACCCAAAACCCAATGATGCTGGAGCACTCCTAGAAGCAACAGATCACAATCCATCCACACAGCTCCAGCGTACAGGGACGGGTAAGGCAGCTACATTCAAAAAGTCAGTAAAGTTAAGAATCGCTACAGTTAACTAGTACCAAAAACGTAGCGGGTGTTTTCATTTTTTTAAATCTGGATTCAGACACTGAAAACCCAAATAAGTCTCAATCCATCAACCAAGGTAGAAATACCTATTATACAGAAAACACAAGAGAAACACATTTCTGTCCATTTTAGGATAATGCAACAGTGACTGAGCTTCCCAACAGGCAATTGGCTTCAAGGTTTCTGGACATGTACCAGCGAGTATTAAATAAACACTGCAGTATTCAAGTGTTTGAATAACACACGTTTAAACTGTATTTTCCCTCGGCCAATAGAACGATCTACACGAAGAACATGTGAGTTGTTTTCCAGCTTGGCTTTGGAGACAATCCCCACATATCCTGACATTCACACGCACCCTGAAAATATTAAACCACTGGGAATCCCAGTCAATAACTTCCAAAATATCGTTTCCAAAACCCAGCAGAAAATAGTGCTCTCTGTGCAGAGGGTGTCTTTTTAAAAATTAGCATATGTGGAATATATACACAGTAACAGTGAATAATGTCCTAGTAAACATAAGAACATAAGAAATAGGAGCAGGAGCCTCGAGCCTGCTCCGCCATTCAATAAGATCATGGCTGATCTGGTCATGGACTCAGCTCCACTTCCCCGCCCGCTCCCCATAACCCTTCACTCCCTTATCGCTCAACATTCTGTCTATCTCCGCCTTAAATATATTCAATGACCCAGCCTCCACAGCTCTCTGGGGCAGAGAATTCCACAGATTTACAACCCTGAGAGAGAAGAAATTCCTCCTCATCTCAGTTTTAAATGGGCAGCCCCTTATTCTAAGATTATGGCCCCAAGTTTCCACATGATTTGCTCCTGATTTTTAGGAGCAACTGGTGTAGAACGGAGTATCTTAGAAATCGGAATTCTCGTCATTTAGTTTGTTCCAGTTCTAGTCAGTTAGAACAGTTTCACTTTGGAACAGAATTTTTTTTTCCAAAAGGGGGCATGTCCGGCCACTTACACCTGATTTCTAAGTTTCGTGAGTGAAAACTTACTCCAAACTAACTTAGAATGGAGTAAGTGAAGATTTTTGTACGCTCGAAAAAACCTTGTCGACACTTTAGAAAATCAGGCGTAGGTTACAAATCAGGCATAGGGAGTGGTGGGGGGGTTTAAAGGGAAGTTTACAAACATTAAACACTTCAGTTTTACAAATAAAGAGCCATCATCAATAATAAATGAAAAATACATCAATAAATCAACCAATAAATCAATCAAAT